>NC_091015.1:137081503-137149003 GCF_041296385.1 Aphelocoma coerulescens | reverse complement strand
GGATCAGATTTATACCTGTAGAAATAACACTTTCCTTTTTTTGTTCATTTTCTTCTGTAGGCTCGGCAGTAGATTATTAGAAAAGAAGCATTAAGCACAGTGAGAGTGCTTCCCTCTAATTGATACTTTGAGAGATCTCTACTTTGTTGTTCATTTTAACTAATTTTTATCATGCCTCTGGGATGATATAACCCACACATCCTTCACCTAAGAAACCTGGTAATTATGGTGCTCACTACAAGTAATTAGATCTCAAATAAAAAGGAATCTTTATCCAAATTGCTGGGGGGAAATGCAATAATAATAAAGAAAGATGTTTAGGTAAGTAAATATCAACAGGAAATGACCATTCAAAACCTAACAGCAATCAGGTCAATGCTATTCATTACTGGGACACCACACAGCTTACATTTTCGTTTTTGAGAGTTGAGCTTTTCTTTACCACAACAATCAGGTCAATGCAGTCTTTGCTGGGAAATAAGCGTAATAGCACTAAAGTACTTTAACACAGGAACACTGCTGTTCTTGGTTTACTTGAAGCATTCAGGCACGACGTCCTCCACGTCATTAGAGAAAGCAACGTAAGGAAGGACTGGTTCTGTCTGGAGGGTGCATGCACACAGGAAGTATGCCTCATAACTTAATGGAAGAAATCTTTTCTCTGTTTCAAGTACCAGATATAGTGCAGTGGCTGGTAACAGTCTACTAAAAAAGCAACTTCTGTGAGATGTATAGTTGGTCAGAAAATTAAATGATAGCACAGGGTAGGAAAGGCGACTGACTGTAAGAGGCTGTACATTACACCCATTGTCGTTTTTTCAGGCAAGTCAGTTTGCTAGAGAAAAGAGCACACAAAGTGTGTCATGCACATGGAACTGTAAAAGTGAAGTTATGTCAGGAACAGTCTACTAGTGCACGGATAAGAGAACAATAAATGCAGGCTCTGTAATGGAGGCTAGATAGGTATTAGCCACAAGGAAGCACTAATGGAGTGAACAAGAATAACATTTAAATCATCAATATCCAGGTGCTTAGCATTACTTAAGAATAAAGCAATTAGGATTCAAAGGGAATAATTATCAGATTTCACAAAGAGGCCATTTAATGTTTGTCACTGTGTCATTACTCCAATTTAATGGTAGGGGAACACTAAGGAGTTAAAATGCATTGTGAGCACGAATTAGATAGTACAGTGAAACAAGTCACAACAGCTATAATTAAAAAGTGGGTAATTGCCAGAGTTACTGCACAGTAACACTGAAGATGCTATTACTTGCCCCTATGCTTCCAACAGGAAGTAACAGGCAATTGTGTGTGGAGCCTGCTGAAAATATATGAAATGATAAATAGCGTGGATTGAAAAAACATGAGTGATGCAGTTAGTGTGAACTGCTGCCCCATCTTTGTCATGGTTATTTGGGCTTGCCACCTACTTAGGATTTTTCCGATTTTGTTTTATTCTTAACGTCTTCAACCCTTGTACATTTTGCTGTCTTCAATCTAAGCACACTGATGATGCCCAGAACAAGCAAGATCTATTCAATTTTCCAGATATTCTTTGGAATGTTTTGAAATACACAGAATTCAGTCTAATATCCAGACAGATTGCTTTAGAAAAGTGCAATCCAGTTCTTTTATTGGAAGTTAAATGTAGAACTGAGGGTTTCCAAAACTAAATGAAAAAAAATGATGAAACTAATGGTCAATTTACAGACATGAGAGATATAGAGTACAAAATGCACTAATCATGAACAAACATTCTAATCCTGCTAATTCTTTTAAGTGACTAAGTGACTATCAAAGAGGAGAGACTTCTCTTTCACTTGGAGGAATTGGAGGGCTAAAAATATAAAAATGAAACTGCTACCAATGGGCCAAAAGCAAAGAGAGAACAGAATTTAATGCACTAATAATAATGGAAGTCATTGCTGCTGAATCAAATTCCTCTCTTGATAAGATTTCAAAACCCACTAAGTACATATTAACCAGTGATGTGTGCATTCTTGGAAAAAGCTGCTGTGAATCTTCAAGGCAGCCCAGGCTTAAGTGATGTGCAAAGAACCTATGGTAATGATGATGACATTAAAAGGTTGATAGAACCAGTATTAATAGCTAGAAGCAAGATGAAGCACTAGCTTTCTGCAAGGGATCATAGGCAAAAACACAAAGCTAAGAAAAAAAAAAGAGAATGTGAATTTTAAGAACAGCTGAAAACAGCAGGTGAACTCTTCTATCTACAGTCCCCTAGAAAATAAGGAGCTTGAAGAACAAAGATGAGCTGGAACTAAAATTCTGTATGAATTAGAATTCCACCAAATAACTCCTTATTAGGAATTATGCTGAGCAAACACTGCAGTAATTTTCAGATCTTGCTCAGCATTTGATGCCCATAAGATGGTAAAATTACATTATCTAGAAAAATGCATCCCACAGGTGAGAGGATTGTGACATAATCTCAGAACCACACAATAATTCTGACATTAAAACCGACTTGTTTAAGAAAAAAATAACTGAATTTAAAGTTAATAGATCCTTTTATTCAGAAATGAAGCTATCTTATTTCACAAAATCTAATAATATTCACAAATAATAATCTAGTTTAAGCACTATATAAAGAAGATAAAATGAACTGTAGCTTGAATCATTTCATCTTTTGTGAATTAGCATTATTTTCAAGTGTTCCATTTCAAACCTTTTGTAAAAGCAAATACTGCATTTAAAAAACCATAGTATTTTCCAAAATTTAGCTGAGTTTTCTGTATTTTGGAAATCTGTAAAAAATACCGGATGGACGAACATGGAAGTGGAATCCCTTAGAAACTCGTATTAACCAGTGAAACTAATCAGGGTTATTTCTTTGTCTAGCATGAGGAAAGAGAATCACAAAAGAGAATTTTAAGTATGATGTTTACAATTAGGTTTCAAACAGTTCCCTGTCTGAGTAAACACATTCTTTCAAATTGAGGATCTTACTAACGTTAACATTGTCCCTTGAATAAACATGTAGGATAGAATGGATAAGCTTTGCTACAGGAGAAACAGTTACCAACCCTGTAAGCATCAGTGAAAACAAGTAAATATTTCAATATAAGGGATCCCAGTGAGGCTTCTTCTGAAGTGCATTTTTGGGTTTGGGTCCTAGAGAGAAGAAATTACACACTTGCAGGGGAATTCACAAGAAGCAGACTTGAACTGTAAGATAGTGAGCCGTCAGGGAGCTTCAGCAAATCCTTCATGTAAAGAATGATGCAGAGCAATTGTCCTGCTGGCTGAAAATACACATGCTGCTAGAAGAGCTGTCGCCAAGGAAAAGCTTGCTTGGAAGCTTGCTTCCAAAAAGATACTTCTTAAACGATTCTTAGCATCAAATATGAATGTGAGCTATCAGACAGAGCAGGGTAGAGAAGAAAATAGAAATGGGTTAATTAGGTGCAGAAAATACTAGTGTTGAGTACATGCTGGAGCACATCTAAGTACATTACTGTTTTTCTATGATGAATGATTAAAATAATCTTTTTTTTTTTTTCTTTCCACTCACTATCACTGCTCCATTATGTATCATTAGGGAATGGAGATTTATGTATGCAAGTATTTTCCAGGCAACAAAAGGGGGATGTAGGGGGTGTTTAGCATATGGCAGAAGAGAAAGTTAACAAGATTCTAGTAGCTGGTTTACACAGTGGGCTTTGCCCACAATGGGCTAATTAACCTTAAGAAAATGAAAGATGAAAGAGGGTAAAAATCCATCTCAATTGGCAGTGCACTGTGCATGATATCAACGAAGAGATATTTGGTGAAAATTAGAAAATCTGAATATAGAATTGTTATGGAACAGTTGGCCTGTAATCATGCCTTTTGTATTATTAACAGGACAATTTACAGACTTTGAGGCTACACTGATACTAGTGAGTTAGAGTATCAGTGAACATTTCCCAGAAACTGAGAGTAAACCATCTGTAAAGTTAAACAGTAAGAATGGTTACAGACACTGTTTTGGCCTGGGCCAACTAGCCTCCTCCCAAACAACTCCTGAGCTCAGCTGAGAGGCTACCATGGGTCCATGATCATTCCCCGGACACACTTTGCATGGGAACTTCCTGCTGTTGAACTAAAAGAATATATTCCCAACTAAATTTCTTTTAGCAGTATAGATAAAGCCTGAGTTTTCTGAAGCCCTTTTTACCTGAAGGTCAACCTAGCCAAAGCTATTCAGCAAAGTTATATAGAGAAACCATATCTATAATTTTAATGAACAACAACCAGCCATTTTAGGACCAGGACACTGTATGCCATTAAGAAGGAAATACAGCAACTTTATATTTCCTTTATATGCAATCTCTGTGCCAATAACTATTTGACAAAAGCCAGAGGGCACACAGCCAGAGACTCCATTGTGGAAGGAAAGCTTCTCTGATCCAATGAAGAGAAAAACAAGATGCTTTGACCACCACTTAGGGAAACAATAACATGATCATCATCAATCAAAGTAGACCTGGGTAGTAGAGAAGACATTGCTACAGTCTCAGTATGTCTAATAACACCGGTGATTAAGCCTCTACTTTACGTGCCAAAGTGTGTTGCTTTCTAAAGCAAAGTTTAGAGATCAACAGCAAGTGGGATTACTGGATAAAATGAGATGAGGGGTCTTAACCAGCTTACTAACTCTTCTCTGCACATATTTGATATGAATATGCAAAGCTAGAAGATGAATGGGAGAGCTTCAGTCTGCAAGGCTGCAGTCACAATGAACCTAGACTGCAAAACTGGAGCCTAGTTCAAGAAATAAATTAGGTTCATTCTTTGAGGACCAACAAAATCATGCTGCAGAAAACTCGATTCCTTAGCATCAGTGAAACTTATTGCAAGAAGAAGTGCCTTCCAATGTGAGCAAAACCCAGAGTCAAATGAGAGTTAAAACTGTCAGTAAAATGAGTTAGATGTTCTGTTAAAAGTGCAAGCCCAAATGAAGTGGTACATGTCTGCAATGACTTTATAAACTCCTGGAATTTGGATTACAATTGAAACTGCCTTTACAAATCACCTTCAACAAACCCTTTTATATTTTAGCAAGCAATTATTCAGAAATATAACAGAGGGTCCTGGCCAGCATTTTATGTTAAATATTTATTCTGGATTAAACAACAGGTTGGAGTGGTCTAAGGGGTGAACCAATTGCCTGATGAACTGATAATGTGAGAATCTATTTTGTACTTCATGAGATATTACATTAAATATTTGCATACAAAAATTGACATACAAAATTCTAACCCATGTTTTGACTAAAAGAGTATCATTCAAAACAAACAAATAAGTGTACCAATTATATATTTCTATTGCTTTTGTTAGAAAAACCTAGTATGGGCTAAAAACATTTCTCTCTCTTTTTTTTTTTTTTTTTGAGAAGTCAGATATATCATCCAGGCTACAGCAAGAGTGGAGAAATGTACTGAGTATACCTCACAGGAGTACTTTTTAGCTATCCACACCAGTCTAGTAAGCATGATACGAATGCATAATATGCTTTGTCTTAGAAGGGGATGGTGACTGTGCAAGATGATCAAATTAATAAAATGAGAAAATCATCCCCTTATAGACTTACTGTTTGAACTTTGTGGAAATCCAGGTAAGGAGGATGGACCATTCATTCCAGGCAGAAGAACAGGAGGAAGGCCAGGGAGTCCTGGATAAGCTGCTGGCAAACTGATACCATGAAGAGAACTGCTGTCCATCATGCCTGGCTGCTGTACTGTTAATCCTAGCACATCGGTAGCCTTCTTTATGCGATCCAATTCTTGCTGTGCCATCAGCTGTCTAACCGTTGTAGGAGCTAAATAATCTTTCTCCCGGTCTAGCTGACTTCCCACAGTTTCTCTCACTTTTGTAATATGTTGTTTGGAAAAGATATGATCTCTTATGGACAAACGTGCAGAATATTTCACGCCACATAGAGAACATTCTGGCTTTGTCCCATCAGGTCCAGTCTGATTTATCATGAATGGCTTCCCTATGTTAATTTTGAATTTCTTTTCTTTAGCCCGGGCATTCTGAAACCAGACCTGAACCACACGTTTGGGCAAACCAATCTCATTCCCTAGCATTTCACATTCCTGCATGGTTGGAGTTCGGTAGTCACTAAAGCAAGCCTTGAGAACTTTAAGCTGAAGGTTACTCATTTGTGTTCGGAAACGTTTGTGGCCTGGCCGATCACTGTTTTTGGATTTAAAGGGATTGCTAGCTCCAAATGGGTTAGGTGAACTTGGATCAGCTATGCTTGAAGTTTCACTGCGATCGGCATTATCATCAGGGTCATCAGTAATGTAATAACTTTGGTCATGGTCGCCATCTTTTTCACTGAAGTGTATTGAAGGGCTTGTTAGGGAAAAGAGAAATTTATCATCAGTGTTCTCATTTGTAGGTGTAGTTGCTGCTTTTGGTAATGTGTCATTCACGAGCGGTTTTGGTTCTTTGGGGGGTGATGCAGGTTTTGCATCCCCTGAACTGCCAGTTGTGCTTTCCATTTCATTGTTCCCCTCATCCCCTGTTGTGGCATCACTAATTGCTGTATTAATTGATGAAGTCTCATCAAAGTCAGTCTTGTTTTGATCATATCCAGAGTCAGCAGGAGGAGCATTCAAATTTTCTATATCCTCACTAGACTCTGCTTTAAAAGAAGAAGGACTTAAAAGGTTCTTCGGTGACATTTCTGCAGTTTTGCTAACAGGGGTTGATACAGTGGAGGCTAATTCATTTTCACTTGATAATTCAGTTTTTGCTAATGACAGTGATGGGTAATCAAAAAATATGTACTTTTGTGGACTTTCTCCTCCATCTTCATTTGATATCAAAGGACTCGGAGGCAAACTATAACCGGCCTGTTTTCCTTCATTCCAATGTCGGGAGCGGATGTGACTTTCTAAAGCTGATTTTGCTTTAAACAGAGCTCGACAGAAAGGACATCTTTTATGGGACTGGGCTGGACCAACTGCACGGAATTGTCCCTTTCTTTCTCGGGCTCTTGTGTTCTGAAACCAGACTTGCACGACTCTCTTTTTCAATCCCACTTCACGTGCAATATGATCTAGCATCTTTCTGGTGGGATTGGAATCTAGCAGATACTTTTCATAGAGTATTTCCAGCTGCTCTGGAGTAATTGTAGTTCTTAAACGCTTGTCACGATGTTGATCTTCTCCACTGTTTCCTCCTTCCTTCTCACTACAATTATTGTCTTCTTTATCATCTAGTTTTCGTTTCAGGGAACCAGAAACTGTAGCAGGGTGTGCTGTATGTGATGACCCAGTTTGTGGTGGCATCTGAGCAAGAGAACTGTTAAGTAACTGTCCAGTCATCAAAGGATTATTTGGGTCAAATATCATGTAGGGCATATCCATTGGTCTTTCTAAAAACTGGGAGTGAAGAAATTGGTTTTGGGCTGCTAGGAAATGCATGTGCTGGTGCTCTTGCCAAAGTTCTAGAGTTGGAAAGGCAACTGTACACTGATCACACTGATACTGTAATAACTGAGGAGGTAGACTGTTCTGTAGAGAAGTCATTGAAATTGGCAAAGGACTGGAAGGAACAGGTGTGTTTTGTGATGCAGAAGGAGGTCTCCCTACAATCTGGGATTGCTTTTGTTGCGGTGGTTGAGAAGCTGAGGGCTGGGGGTCAGAAGATGTTACTGGAGTAGACTGTACTGGTTTGGTGCTTTGGGAAGTTGTATCTGTTTGCTTAGAGGTGGCTTCATTTTGTTTTGGTTTTTCTGTGCACTCCGGTTTAGGAGAAGCCTTCTCAGGTTCTGGTTTGGGTGAGGGGATCAAAGGAGTACTAGAACCAGAGCCAGAGCTGGCTGCAGTGACTGTCAGGCTTTTTGACGAGTCATTTTGGCCAGAAACTGTACAGTTTTTATACACTGTTTGATCAGAGGCATCCATAGAGTCTTCAGTTTGGCTCTCATCTTGAGCATCATCATCTTCATCTTTGTAACACTGCTTTTTCTGGTGTGTAATTAAATCAAAGATCCTGGGAAAAACCACACTGCACTTTTTGCACTGATACTGCATGTTACTGGTTCGGATGTAACGCTCATTCGTCAGTTCCCTTTTCTCATTGTCTTTAGTTTCAGCTTGATTCTCGTAACTTTTGCGAGCTTTTTGTCGTGCATTTTGGAACCATACAACGATAACTCGAGTAGGTAGGTTAAGCACAGTTGAAAGCTGTTCGATTTCATCATCCTTTGGATAAGCATTTGTGTCAAAGAAGTCTTGGAGGACACGAAGCTGGTAGTCAGTAAATCGAGTCCTGGATGACCTCTTGCTGAAAGATGCATCAGACTTGTAGGGTTCTACAGCCGAAGGCTGAGGATCTATTCTGATATCTTCCAATACTGTTATAGGAGGATTGCTGAAGTTATATGGAGAATCCTTATTTCTCTGTCGTTCTTTAAACAGCGTATTTCGAAACCAGTGCTTGATAACTTTCTGTGAAAGACCAGATTTCTCAGCCATTTCTTGGATCTGCTCTTCACTTGGAGAATTGTTAATATCAAAATAAGCCCGCAAGATTTTTAACTGGTCATCTGTGATCCTTGTACGTGGACGCTTGAATTGAGAGTGCCGCAGGAAATTGGGATCTAATCCCAGCTGCTGCTGGCAAAGCTGGGTAAGATCGGCAGATAAAGTATCCATTGGTGGCAGCTGGAGGGCAAGCTGAGGGGGCAGTGCAGGATGTTGCACTGGCTGCATCATAATTGGAGGGAAAAGTGGGAGATCAAGGGAAACGGGAAGCTGGACTTGAGGTGGGGCTGATGGTGGTGGTGGTGGAGGGGGTGGAGGTGGTGGTGGAGGAGGTGGTGGTGGAGGTGTAGGTGGTGGAGCTTGCAAAGGTGTAGGAGTTGTGTTTTGAATTTTTCCAGCTCCAGCTGAAGAAGGCTGAGAAGGAGTTGGAGGAGGAGGAGGAGGAGGTGGTGGAGGAGGTGGTGGCGGAGGTGGTGGTGTTTCTGGAGAAGATGGAGAAATTGGATAAAGTTTGTCATATGCCTCCCTGTACTGTCGGGCAAATTTTTCTAATGCTCCATATGGAAAAAAATGTCCATGCACATGTTCTTGATGACTCTTCAGAATAAGAATGTTGGAAAAAAGCTTACTGCAGGTTCCACACTCCAGTTTGTCTGTGTTTTCACCATCCCCAGTCTTGCTTTTTTTCTGCACTTTTTGTCTGTTCTCATTGTACTGGATAACTAACTCAAACCCAAAGTTCTCCAACAAAGCCTTGGCTGCATTCCCCCTTGCTCCAGAAGCTATTCTGGGTGGTGGGATGGCTGGTTCTGAGCATTTTGGCTTCTTCATATCTTTGTTTTCTTTTAGTCCTTCATTCTCATTAGTAAATTCTTGCTTTGGCTTCTCATGTTTTTCAGAAACTTCTTCAGACTCCTTATATGATGGCATATCCTTTATCAGCTGGCAGTCTGTACTTACTAAGGTATTTTGCTCTGCTTTCATCAGCTTACTACTTTGCTGCTGCTGCTTTTGGGACTGAAGTTGGGGTTGGGTGGACTGATACTGCTGTGCCTGTTGCTGCAGTATCTGTAGCTGGGTTTGGCCAACATGGTGCTGAGTTTGTATCTGCTGCTTCAAATCTTCAAGCAGTGATCCTGTCATACCAGCCATTCCAGGCATACCGAATGTGGCAGAACCAGGCAAACCCAGATCTGGGCTTAAGCTAAATTCTGTCCCAGGTATATAGAATGGGAAAAGGAACTGAGGCTGTTGAAATTGGAGCAGTGCTTCTGGTGTCATTGGAAAGTGAGGCAAAAAAGCTGGATTTAGAAACTGCGGTTGAAAGAATGCAGCTTGTTGTTGCAGTTCATGCTGTAGTTGCATTTGAAGTTGTGCTGGTGACTGGGGTGGGTGATGTGTAGGCTGAGCAGAAATTAATTCAGAAGCTTGCTTTTTATTTAATTCTTTGGCATCTAAATGTGTTTCTTTGCTGTTAACTGCTGGTAAGCTCATAGATTCTAGCATTCCTTGGCTGGGGCTATTAACATTCCCTGCTACACTATTTCCGCTACTTATATTACCACTTGGTTCTAGTTTTGCAGCCCTTGCCTTTGTCTGATGAAGCACAGACCTCATATGGATTTCCAATGTAGAACTTTGGCTATATGCAACATTGCAAATGCTGCACTTGTAGGGTTTGTTGTCAGTGCTGCTGTTGGTTTCTTGAGGGACAGGACTTGATGCTTCCTGCAAAACCTTTTTGAGTTTATGCAGATGGGACACCGAGTTATAGTGGACCAAGAGAATGTTCTTTTGGGTGAAAGACTCTTTACACACTGTACACTTATATGGGCGAGATGGATCTAGAAATTTTTCCATAGTAAAATTTGGCCCTTTTCTAAAAGGTAAGGTCCGCTTTGGTTCCGAGCTCATATCATCTGGAATAGAGCTACTATCGCTTCCTACAGGACTTGCTTTACCTTCCTGGTCCATCTCATAATCTCTTTCTATTTCCTGTTCTAGTGCATGATCATCTTGTGCCATACTTTCACCTTCTGCCCAGAGTTCACCATTGACAGGTAAAGATGCACACAGCTGCTGAAGCTCAGCTTCATTGAGTTCAGGGTGGCCGGCTTCCAAGTGTTTTTTTAAAGCCTGGAATGTACGGAAACTACGTTGGCAAAGGCTACACATGGTAGCCGCCCGAATAGCGTGATACTGGGAATGTATCTGAAGCTTCTGCATAGTCTTAAAAGCCAAGCTACAATGGTTACAACGGTACTTATAGACATGGCGGTCAGAAACAGACAGCTGTTGCTTCTTCTGCTGCTCATTTAGCTGGTCTGTCATAGAGTCAGTGGTCTTTGTATCTTTACTGCTGCTCTTATTCCAATCTGGTGTTTCAGTAGATTCCTTGGGTGGCTTCTGTTCCTCAGTCTTAATTTCCATTCCAGGTTTTGATTCATCGATCCCAGGGGTACTTTTCTCATCCACAGGACTTTCACCTAATTAAAGAAAGTGAAATGTCTTTTACACAAGTAGAAGAGAAAGCACACAGTATTCATTTTAATTTATTTTTTCATCAGAAATCAAGAAAGGCATCTAGTATTCCATGTGTAGGCTTAACAAAATATAACAACCTGTCCTTGTCCCAGAAAACAAAGCAGACAGGACAAACAGGAGGTTAAAAGAAGGAAAAAAAAAACCCCATACACAACTGGCAGTGGCATCTGGCCGAGCAATGGCATACGGCTTTCCTTTGCCAGAAGGTAGGAGTTTATTGGTACAATGGGGGCACCAAACAAGAAAAGGAAATAAACAGTGGGAAAGAGGGAAAGAGTAGAAAAATGGGGACAATAGGTAGGACAGATGATTAGAAAGAAGATGATAGTGGTTGGAGAAGAGAGGGAAAGGCATGCTGTGACAAGTAGCAAAGTTTACCAGTGCATAATACAGTGAGTGTCCAGGATAAGAAACCTACTATTAATTAAGGAAATTAAGACAAAATCACTTACCTAAAATTCCACATTGATGGTTAAAGTGTCACTGTTTTTTGGGACTGAGTTTTATTTTCTGGTTAAACGAGGAGGATCTTGCCCTCAAAGTGGCTAGGCACTGTTTGCTGTTTGATTTTACCTCCACCAAAAGCAAACAGTCTGGCATACATGTACATTCTACTAGCTCAGCCAAATTCAGACCCCTTGCTACATTTATCTTTTTACCTCTGTGGCTATAAGCAAACCAGAAAAAGATTCCCTTTACTAAGTAACAAGTAGTTTATTTCTAAATTGCCCATACCTAGCTTTGACATGTCTGGGCTTTTTCTTGCATACCTGGATATTTCCCAGATCCCTCAGCTGTAATGGTTGCAGGTGTGTCACGTTCAGATTTCTCTGAAGCAGCTGCTGGCAATAGCATACTATTGGGCATCATGACATCTGGTACAGGAACCTTTGAAAACCAAGAATATGGTATTATTACAGAAAAAGTCCCACTAAAGTACTAAAGTACTACACAACAGTATAAAATTGTAATTCAAAAGATCCACCATATCTGGATGACTGTCAGTACTAAATCAGGATCCTGATTCAGTCCTTGATAATGGTTTCTGAAAAATCACAATCCAGAGCATCATGTGTCCCTTGGTGGAGAATCAACTCAAAATTAGCCACAATAAGGGGATGCTACAAAACTACATGCACTCAATATTCCATTGGTCTCAATATCACCACAAAGAAGGTTTCGGTGACTTTGACAGGGTCATCAGATTTATCAGGGAAATTCTCCTAGGACGTCCTCCAAAGACAAAGATCATGTTGAGATATGGTGACCAGTCAGTCTTTCACTGTGGGCATTCCCACTTTTCTTCACCTGTATTTTTTTTTTTTTTACACAAATGCTGGACATTCCATGAACACTGAAAGAAAATTGTGTTTATTCCAATAAAGAAGTAACAATGTATTTCCATTTAAAATTAGATTTTTTCTTTTTCTTGCCTTCAGTTGCTTATGTATCTTCTTCAGATTGCTTTACCTGTTGTGTTACGCCTTCAAATTTAGACGGAAGTCTTTGAAGGATGTACTCTTAGTCTGGTAGGACTTGGTTTAGCTGAGTTGACATGAATATTTGTTCAAAATTTCATGTTTTTATTTTGCTTTGATCTTTAAAACACATTCAGATCAGAAATATAGGACTGTTCTATTAAGTCTCAGCAAGTTAAATGTTCAAGTTCCTGCACTGCCAGATTCTGTCTAAAGGACCTTGGGTAAATCAGTACACACTGTACTGCAACTCCTCTTTTCTAACAGAAGCATAGGATTTTCTTCATGCAGAGGTAGAAAGATTATGCACGGAAGAGATTTCCGAGTTGTAAATAAGTAATGGAAGCTACATTCCTTATCAGCTATGAGTAGAAATAGTTTTTGTTCCTCTAACACTGGATACATAAGAATTACATATATATATACACACACAAATTGCCTCTTGGAAAAAATATTCTAAACATTTTAAAAAAACCTGGATTTAGTATATTTGTGATTTAAACATGGCATTAATAGCACCCTCTCATAGGACTAATGACTTTGAGTTTACTTGGGAGGGAAGGACTTTAAAAAAAATTATGTAGAGAACTGTAAATTTCCCAGAGAAAAAAAAATTGCTATAAATACTATTTATTTTGTTGTCAGAGGGTTCAATTATGGACAGAGCATATTAGTGTTAGTAACGATGACCATTTCAATTATGCAGATTATGTTTTACAGTCTTTTTCTCTGGGAAACATTGGGGCTTTCTCCCCTCTCAGAAATATTGGGACAACTCCCCAGCGCCCGATGAGGGAAGATTTCAAAGTTGCTTCATTATCAGCATAGAGGGAATAATGAAAAACTTGAGAAGAAAGCTAATGCTGCTCAAAATGGAGGGGGGGATTTTCCATATTTTTCCATTTTCCTAAAAGGGTCTGTGAAAGTTAAATTTCTACTGCATTTTCCTTTCAGTGGGCCAAAATCACATGGTCTGTCAGAGCTAATTAGTAGAAAAAACCAAGGAAAAGAAAATAATATCTCCAAGTGTGTATTTGCTCATCAGCTCTAAGCACAAGGAACTCTAGACTTTCAGTCAACAGCTCTCAATTCTTTCTAATATTTTTGCCACTTGGTAGGTCTATGACCACACCCATATAAATGAAGGAGTCTTTTATGGATACAGAAATAAGTACACAAGGAGTTGGATCACTGAGATTTCCAAGTACATTTCCATCTAAGAAGGCATGACAACCAGAGTAAGGGTGTCTTAGGAGGTCTGTTTTCTAACTGAATTTGTGCTCTAGTAACAAATACATACTAGGCCTGATTGTGGTTATACTGACATGGTTTTGAATGGATATTTGAAGTGCTACTTCACAGCGAATTTCATGTAATGCAATGAATGCACAGTTGAGGTATACACAGGAATCCTTCTACATTTGGGAATGACATTCTTCAGGGAGTTCCTATTTATTTTACAAACGGAAGTCACAATACTTCTGAGACCTGGATATTATTAGATAAAACTTTCAAAGTCATGCACTTAGAGACATGGACTGGCTTGACCTTTCCAAGGTTAATGTCAATGAGGAATTAGAGGCTTTTTGCATCTGTGAAATCCACCTTCAGCCATTTTCCCAAGGGACAGCAGTCACTGGACGAGCTGACAAGAGAACCTAAGAGTCCTGACCCCCTCCCCTCCTCAGGCTACCTGAATACTACGTCATAACAAATACATTGCCCACAAGGCCCAAGTATGTTTGTGTAGCATGTGCAGCAGTATTTGGAGCACTTACTGTCATGAGCAGTTTCTCCACACAGTCAGGGGACACACTGTGCAGATGGGTCAAATGAAGCTGGAGATGCATTTTGTTGCTGAGGACATCTTGGCAGAGGGGGCAGCAGATAACAGGTTGCATTGAATGCTGTGACAGGACATGCATCTGGATACGATTTGGGTCCCTACCATTGTAGTTACAGTAAGGACATTGATAGAACTGAAAAAAAATCAAGTTAAGATGCAGGCTATTAGTCAATGTGCTTTTTATAACTTGCTGATATAGCTATTTTAACAGCATATCATCTCAGTTTCATTCTTGTGTTATTTGAAAAAGAGTTCTAGAATGCAATTAAATTGTTACATTTCCTTTTACCTGCTCATGACAAAATTTATTGTCCTCTGGAGGCTTTGATTTTTTAGCTGCACCATCCTCTTCTTTTGCCAGAAGAAGCTGTTGTGCCCCTACCACAGTGTTCGCTTTTGGTTCCTTCTCTGGTGTGACTATTCCTGTTTTGAAAACATAATTTTTAAAGAACATATTTTAAACTTTAAAATATCCTGGTTTAAAAGAGGCTCTGACTTCAAAGGTCTGTATTGTCTTTGAGGGTCTTTTTTTGTTTGCTTGCTTGTTTTTTAAACTCTGAGGAAAATAAAGTTGAATAAAACAACTCTGGTACGCACAAAGGTGAAAATATGCTTTTATCCTTGATACTCTATAAATACATTTCAAAATGGACTCTTCTCTACTGTTTAGATAACCCTAGGTTGCCTTTAAAGATTAATCAATAATGTTCTTTCTCTAGCAGCTCAGTATGAATTTGTGTATTACATTAAAACAAATCAGCTTTTGCTTAAAAAGCCTGTTTTCCAAAATAATTAATTTGCTGCTGTTTAATTACCCTCTCTCTTTTCTAAACTGTCTGAGCAATATAATTATTGTGCTGTTTTGATAACTCCTGCCTGGTTACTATTCTGAAGCTAAATATAGCGAGGCTTTAAAAGAAATACTGTGGAGAATAGGATTTCAGAGCTAACTTAATATTAATTATATACAAAGATCAGTCATTTGGGATTGCTTTAGATGTTTACACTGTGAATTTTTATAGTCTGGCATTTGTGATCAAAACCAGAATATAATTGTTTTCTATAGATAGTTGTACTATTAAGTATTAAATACTATATTTAATATTATGCCTGAGCTAACTGTGTAATGTGGCCCAGTCTTGCACACATCAAAGAAAAGAGTGCAATTCTAATTTCCCAGTCCATCAGAAAATTCTTTCCAGCGTCAATTTGCCAGATAATCTCTTCTGCTAGGCTGGATATTACAAGAGCATTGGGTAGGCATGTCACATACATCTCACGACAAACACAAAACCTCATTTACCAACCATTCCAATCTCATCATAGTGCGGCATCATCTGACCTTTTTTCTGCTGTTTATTATGAGTATTTCTAATTTTAACTTTCAATTTTCACCATCTTCCAGTCAATTTGCAACTAAATTATTTCCAGGGTGAGGACACTATCACTGGACACTGGGTGCAAATACATCTTGAAATGCAATGAAGCTAAACCATTGATTGCTATCAGACCCAACGTAAATATATAGTCCAGGGGTAATCTGATTGTATGCTGTGCATGAAGATTTATCTTGATTTTTTTCAATCCACATAAGGTTCATATAAATGAACAAATTGCACCTCATTGCACAATAACCTAGGATTAATTTAAAAATAAGGTCATGGACATTTTGGCAACAAAGTAAACATGAACAAAGAAAACACAAAATCAAGAACTTTTTATTATTGTTATTATTTTCATATAGACTTTGTGCAGTGATCTTATAAAGACAACATTAAAGAGAAGCAAAATAAGAGAACAGTTTTCAAGGTAAATATCAAATCCTTTATTATTGGTAAAATAATAACCAATTGAAAATGGAATCATACAGGGACATTTTCTGAAGGGCACTTTTAAAAAAAAACCCCATAAAACATATTTTATGACTTATACATTAATGGTGCTTTCCCCACACACTCATTTTCATTCCTAAGTTGTTAATTATTTCTTTGTGATGTAATTTAGGCCAGTGATTTTTGCATGTTCTAGCTCAAATTAAAGCTTATTCATGATGTATTTCCCTATTCAATAATGACCAATTCATCATCATTGATTTATCACCTGAACAAGTCCCTTTCTGGAGCCCCCTGAATTTTTGCACTCTCAGGAACAGATACTGGAGGCCTCTTTTAGACTGCTCAGTCACTGCTGGGCCAACAACCCAAAGGACTCCCTATGCTTAAAGGTAAAATCTAACTGATGAAATCACATAAGGCACCATTTTATTACTCACTTTGCTTTATGACTATTAATAGAGTACTCCCTGGCCTATCTGTATTTACATATTATTCAAGTATTTCAACTGTGAGAATTATGGGAAGTAAAACAGTGACATACTATATTAAGAGAGAAAGGTTATTTCTTGGGTTTTAGAAAGGCAGATTCAAATTATTAACCTCTTTTCATTTCCAACTGTCAAAAACTTCTCTACTGTTTCTTACCTTATTAATATGTCACTTTTAAAATATCCTTTTTAAAGACAAATGGGCCAGAATCTCAGCTGATGTAAACGGACACTGCTATACTGGAAGCTGAATTTAAAACACAAAATGAAAAAATTCCACCTTCTCTTCCCCTCATCACACTAGATTGTTCTCAACTGGTTGATACAGAAATTACAAACCAAATTCTCCTTCAAAATTTACTTGTGGAAATGCATCTAACTGTGTTTTGGCAGTGATATTTAACTGCTAGTGAAATTTATCTTGAAGTGCACTCTGTGTGCGCCTGGGCACACACAAGGTTAATATTACACATCATCTTCCACCACAGGATGGAATAACTTAATTACTTCAAAGGGCCTATAATACTCATGAAACACATAGTTCTTGTTTCTATAAAAACAAGGGGGGTTTTTTGGTTAAATTTCTTTTGCGGTTAATATAATAAAACCATAGAGTTATAAAACACTGTGCTGGGGTCAATAAATGCATAACAAAGCACAGCTTTTTACAATGTTTACTACGATATTTATATAAACTGTCAAAGTTTACAGAGGCTTTGTTGTTTTTGTTGTCGTTTGGCTCTGGATTCATTCAACCCCAAACACTGTTACTTCTTATATGACTGAAGTTACATCTGGCCAATAGTAATGTAACTGAGTCTGGAACTTCTGGTGAGCTTTAAAGAATAGAAAAAGGGTGGTTGATTTTGCCCTCTGGCACTGGGGAGTCACTCGCCCCTGTGCATGGTGAAGACCAGAGTCCCCGAGCCACAGTGAACATGCCAAAAGCAGCATTCAGCTCTTTATGCAATGGTCCAGCTACTACAGCTCAGTCCCTTGTCTCGCTGTACCAATGCTCTGCTTTCCACGTTGAATTTGCTGTTTTAGGGAGCTTTTGTAGAAAAGCTGTAAACACCTCTGGTCTTATAGAAAGGGTATCAAAGGGGAAGGGAGAGAGAAAATGTTATGGTCTTGAGCATGCTGTGTGGCACTCTTTTCATAGCTAGATGTTCCACTGCCATGCCATTCTTACCAGGCAGTTGTAGGAAAAGACTAAATCCAGTGGTTATTCATGTTTTAAATACTCACTTTTTATTCTTGAGACACGTTATTTGTAGGTTTGGCGCTTTTTTGCAATTGTGAAACACAACTTCAATTCTTTTTATAATATAAAATACGCAGCTTATTTTAGATGAATAATGCAATTTCAATACATTTAGCTCAAAAAATAAGTTTAATTATAAATAAGTGCCATGGAATAGACTAGTCAATGATTGCCTGTCAGTAGTAGAATTATTTAACTTGTGTAGGATTACTAATATAAAAATGACACAATTCACTGCAATTCAGATGTCATCACCTTCATAATATATTTTGAAGCCCCAAAAGAAAAATAAAAATGTTTGTGCTTATTGACTAATAAGAGGGAGAAAGTTAATACAGTACATCTACTACTGAGAAAAAAATCCAGGAAAAGCCATGATAAAACCACTATTTTCTTATTTAAGTATCTTTGTATTTGATAAAGATTGCATAATTTAAGACTTCTGACACATCAGATGATGTTATTCAGATTCAAAATAATTCTAAAATTATAATTACTGGTAGAGTATTCTTTCTAATTAGAGTAGAATGAAAGGATAATTTTCATTGCAATAATGAAGGTTAATTTCCATCCTTCCTCATGTTTACTACCTTATTAAAAAGTGCTCCCCTTAGCCATGGCAGAGACATATTACATTTTCAATGCAAATGTATTAATCTGGATAAATTCCATATTAATTCTGCACTGCATAGAGCTGTAATTTGGATTATAATTAATCTAAAGTGGCACTAGATTTAAATGACAATATAAATGAAGCATTAGTAGGCTTTTCTATTCTGAATGAATATTCAACAAATATAACTTGCATATTGCCAAGTCTCATTTTGAAAGCTCTACTCCTTGAGATAAGGTAAGCAACGCAGCACAACAGCTTACACAAACACACTGTTACTAAATACATGTTAATCCTTTCTTGTCTAATAGATTCTGTGCTAAAGAAGGGTCACACCACTTTCCTGTCTAACTTGTTAGTATTGTGATTAATTTATTGGTTTTCCTGAGATTTCTTTGGCAAGACTTGCAACATTCAATTCATGAGAAAGCCCAAATTAACATTCAATTACACATAAGCAGTTATGCAGTCATTAGAAATACTTGTCAGATGAGTGGAAATTAAGATGATGGTTGGAATGTTACATATGCAGAATTAATTTAGATTAGAAAAATAAAAGTTTCTAAAATATTCAGGATTTTACAGTACAAACTATTTTCTGCAAAGCACAAAGGCAATCATGTATTTCAGCCCTTGTTTTTATATGAATCTTACTGCAAAGTTATTTGTGTAATTGCTGGCACGGGAATGCAGAACAATTATGCTGTTTTTTTGTAGTGCACCCAGTAGGCATCTGGATATAGGTTTGTCCTAATTAAACTTGGCCCTTATGAGTGGCTAATCCTGGTGGAATTTTGAGAATTCCCCTTCAGTATTTTTTTTCTAGATTCCATTTTTTCCCTTTTTTTTTTTTTTTTTCTGGATCTTTAATACAGTATTCTTTCCTAAACAACTATAAATGGACCAACTTAAGAAAAAGAAAGGGCTTATAAATTCCCTGAAGTGGTTCACACTGTCCCCTAGGCAAAGTGTATGGTAGGAAATGCAGTCTGCAAGTGGCTGTCACCCCTCTCCTGGGGAGTGTCCAGGCCAGTCCCTGAGGAGACCGCAAACTAGGACCTGTGTCAGCCTGGGAGCATGGCTTTACTGCACTGCAGACAATTTTGACCAAGTCAAAGAGCCAGCCAAGGGGAATATATATTTTAAACCACAACACAGCTTCTTGCTCAACATCATCCTTGTCATCATCAGCCTTCCCTCAGTCTCTTGATCTCAAAAAATAAAGCGACTGAAGAGCAGTTGAGGTTGTCAACTGTGATGGGTACTGACCTTAGCCCATCAACAAGCAAACTTAAAGGAAGCTTTAATCTTTAAGTCAGTCTTCTGAATTGAATTCTGAAATAGAAAGGGCCATCTCTAATTTTTTTTGGAAATAAATTCAAAAATATTTAATATGCAAAGAGCAAATTGCAGTACGGGAAAATTTGGGTGTAAAGAAACTCAGATGTAAAATGGTATTTTCTCTACAAGTATATGTCTTAATGGATAATACAACCTCCTTTGTATGCTGCTGTCATCAGCATACAAGGAAAAGATATATGACTACCTGAAACTAATAGGCTTCAACCTGTTTCAGCACTTCTTCTGCTTCAGTGAATCCAACATAATGTAACTAGGTATAGCGTGCGGCAAAAGTAGCCAATGTAATATTCATTGTGACCATAGATTTCCATCTCATACATAAAAAGCATGGGTGAAGTCACATATTTGCCAAATCAAACACAGAAAAAGCCTTGGGTATCTACACCAGATGCTGGCCCTGGGTTTGTTTGTGCACAAGTAAATGTCATGACATAGAGGTTTTGTTTTCAAAGACAGTAGCTTTCATTACTGGGCTTTGTCTATTCCAGGAGATCAAAATTACCCAACCCATAATCCGTTTTCAATGATATTTCCTCTTTCTTAGGCTGAATCATCTGTAAACTTTTTCACTGGATTTTGTGTATTTTTTTGCAAATGCCTCAAATAAATGCCCAGGAAGAGGCCAGATTCTTGGGAGTAACTAATCTGTGAGCAAGAGCAAAAAATAATAACAAAAAACCCCACATTCTCTGGGTTAAAAGGGGGGCAAAACCTGATTGAAGAAAAAATTCAAGTGGTACCTAATCCTATGCTTATGAAAAATTAATATGCCATCAGAGGAATCACAAGTACAGCTAAGATTAATGAAAGGCGCTTAAAAAATTACAAGCACACAAACTGATTTGATTAAAAAATAATCTCACTGGTCGTCCTGTAATATTCTTCAACTTATCCGCATCTATCCTGTCAGATGGTTATGATTAAAAATAGGTCAATGGGAGGCTACTGATAGAAATCACATGCAAAATGTACATGCAATGAATAGTAGTGGGAATGTCCAGACAGTTTAAAATGAAAGGGCATTTCATAAGTTAAAAAAGGGGGAAAACAAAATTCTAGCATCTTACCAGAGTCTTTACTAGATTTTTTGCCTTCACTATTGTCTCTCTCACTTGAGTCTTTATCATCAGCCACAGCCACTGATGTACTTTTAGCAGACCCCTCTGTGTCTTCACCTTGTTCTTCTGTGGACAAACACAGAAAAGATCTCAGGAAAGGAACTCAGCGACCAGTTAACAGCAGTTAAAAAATATGTCCTGTAATAAGAACAGCACTAACGGAGGGTGGCAAAACAGGGGGAAGAAGGGTTGGGGGGAAGAAAAGGGAAAGAACAGTGCTTTAAAGAGGCTGGATATTAATTCTAAATAATTTGCAATATTTCAAAACCTGACTGTGTCTTTACAAGAGTACCTGTTTTCCCCCAGTGTGACAGATTTAAAGCCTGTCATTTCATATTCTTTGGCTAGAAATGATTTGTGTTAAAATACATGCACATGCATGCACACACACGCATATATACACACCCCCCACAGGCTGGAACAAAAGCAAGCACATGTAAAAATGCATCTTGGAGCCAAAAAAAAAAAAAAAAAAGGGAGAACTCAAATATAAATCCTATTAGTGCAGCAGTATCCCGCTAATTGCAGTAAGTAAGTATTAGGTATTAGGTACTGTATTAAATATAAACCTCTGGCTTTGCGGGAGAAGTTTCAAATTTTGTCTCCAGGGGGAGCCATTCAGGATAAATGATGCAACTTGGTGTACGGCTTCTGAGGAAGCGGCATTACCCACACCTCACTTACGTGTTCACACCAGCTAGATTACATGGAAATCTTCACAGTAACTCAAGCCCATTTAATTATTCGGTAAATCTTAGCTATGCTGCTACTGGTGGATTAATCTGTTTATGCAGTTAGCTTCTATGCTGGGGCTGTGTAGCACTAATCCGTGAAAGGCCCACTGTTCCTTTTCATCCTGTGATCATTTGTCTCTCACTGTGCTGATGTCACATTTTAATGAATTTTTAGCAATCTGAGTAATGCCAGATAACCAGACTTGCAACTCCCTACAGCACAGCATGCTGTTTTCATTGCAGCACACACACACACACACACAAAAATAAAAATCATATTTCCCTGTTCAGGTAGGAATTATATAAATTAGGAGGTGAAGGTAAAATGGGATTCAAAGCACCAGGCCGCTCAATTTCATAAAATCTTTAATGACCATATAAATTAACCCTGGAAAGGCAAAAGGTCACAGACACACATTTGCATACACTCTTCTATTCACTTTTGATAAGCAGAGCTTTTATGCAGGGAACATGATACAATTAACCCTTCAGGAACCATACAAAATGCAGCTACCGACATTTTAAGTGTCAAGCATTAACTGAAAATTACACACTGCATAAAATTTTCATTGTAAATGCTATAGTGATTGAAAGGGGAAATAGTGGCCCTCTTCGCACCCCATGTTTTATTAATAACATTCTGACAGCCGAATGAAATATCCTCTGTCATATGTAGCAGCTGAGCACAAAAAAATTGCTGCCTATTGCCTTACTGCCAGCCATACACTGAAACCCTATGCCTAGGCAAACAGCCCTCAGATCGATGTGGCAAACCTATCTGATTCTCAACTCTCTGCAAAACCTTTTGTAAATCGGAAGAGAAAAACACAGCTGCAATTTTGGAAACCGACCTTCCCCCATACCCCCTCAAAAAAATCCTGACCGCAGATCAATGTGTTTTGCATTGACATGGAAATACAATAGGTTAGGACTAAGCATGTGTGTCCACTTTTTGGAACAATGCAGGGAGAAAGATGGCCCCTTCTTTTAAAAATAATTGCATATTAAAAAAAAAATTTCCATGCGAATGGAAAGCCCCCTCATGCTGTGTGAGCGCTCTCCTCCCTGCAGTCCCCCGCCTCCTCCCACGCTGATAGCTAATCAAACATGGTAGGTATCCCTGCTGCAGCTGGAAGAGGGGCTGTGTTTGCCAGGGTGGCGGGGAGCACGGCGCGGGATGCTGCGCGCCTGTGATCATGCCTGGCTCGGGCTGTGTTGATGCTGAGCGCGCACACATGAGGCTCGTATCCAGTGTCAGGCCCCGTGGCCTCACGGAGCCGATGGCAATCCCTTTTCGACTCATCCTTGGGAACGGACGCATTGCTTCTTTTACTAGATTTACTGGCCCAATCCCCCTGGGCTGGAAAATGAAGTGTCAAAGTGCTACTGAGTGTCCTTATCTTGAGGGGACATAAAATTGTAAGGGCTATCGTGGCACACATTAATAAAACATTGTGTGTGTGTCAGGCAAAGAGAAAGAAAATTATGAAGGTACTAAAAGAAAAGCTACAGTATCATCTGGGTCTCATCAGACAATTTTTTCAGGGTGCTCTCCTGTTTTTCTGGTATGTGTTTTAAGTGTGAGAGAAATTCCCAGACATGTTCTCCTATACATCATCGTGGTGTCTGACCTCAGCCTGACCCTGGCAACAGTTTGAGAAATCTGAATGTGAACAAAGACTCTGTGTCAGCAGCAGGGAGAGATTGCGGGATAGACTTTCCCCATCAACTTAATCGCAAACAGCAGTTCTGAGGCCATAACTTTACAGGGCTGCACCAAGCCACAAACACATAACCTTTAGAGGTGAAACTGCCCCTCACTCCCCACCCCCCCTTCTGTGATTTTTCTCAGTCTTGTGGTGCTCCCTTTGATGTAGCAAGGCAATTAGCTGTAATGTTCAAGTACTGCAGACCTGTTTTATGGTTTGGAAGGTGAGAGCTGTTTATTACAGGTAGGCTCCTGGGGGCCATAAAGGCTTTGCAAATTTTTAATCATGCAAAAAACTAATCAAAATGTAACTTATACACACCATAAAAATTAATATCATTATTATGCATGGTATAAATTGCCTGCCTTGGCTTTCAATGGCACTCCCTTCTAGAAAATACATTTGGCATTCATTTCAGAAATATGTATGGCATTCACTTCAGAAGTAAATTTCATAGACAGAAATGATAATACAACTTCTCCTATTTTCCTTCAAAATTATGGAAAGGTTGTCTGAGACTCACACTGTCACCACATATATTAAAAGGACAAGATGGAAATACAACAGCTCTAACTTAAAAGCAGTTAGCAAATTACAAAAAAAATTCTGAAGATCGTTTGTCAGAACAGATACTGAGGATATGTAACTAAGTGTGATATCAAAGACATTACATACCTATGCCAGAATGCAACAAATATCTTTTTTTGGTAACATTTTTGTTCTTACTACATCTGCCAACCAACAAGAATACCATGCAAAAACAAAAACTGGATGGCCCCTGCTTAAAGACAAATTATGAATTATTATGTATCACCAAAACACAGTATGATTGTGTTACAGATTCCAAAGTAAGTCCTAATACTCTGTTTTAAATTTACAAGTATCCTGCCCATACACATTTACAAATGTTAGCTTTGAAAATGAATAGAACACCCGATTCAAATGCACTTTAATGGCTTTAATAACACTTGCTATTGCAATATGATATTTTATTCACACCTGGTTTTATTTTGTCCAAATGTTGAAAATTTCTTTTGATGTTGGATGTCTTGAATTTAGCCATTATCAACCTTTTGCCTCACAACTGACTTAGAATTAAACACAAAAATGAGGTTAGCAACATTCTGCATTAAAACTGTGAAATAAAGAAAAATGAAAAATTTATGTCTCAGAGGTAACATTAATCAGTTGATACTGCATATTCCATATTTTATGTCATATATTTTAGTATTTTAATCTACACAGAGGTCTAATTCTGTACTGATTTTATGAAGTAAGACCCTTGTGATTGTCCTCAGTCCAATGAAGTCAAGACACGTGAAGATTTCAACTGCAAAACCCAGGCCTCAGCCAAAGCTGAATAGCAGGTATCAGCAACAAAATTAGATAAATATTCATAAATACATTAGAAAAGCCTGACTTATGGAGGTGTGATGTAAGGAACAGATACATACATCATAAACAAAGGAGGGTATAGAGAAAAATACAATTTAAAAAAATTAAGTAATTATTAGTAAAACAAGATATGGACAAGTTGAAACAATCTTCTCACCTTTAATTCAAGTGCACTGTGATAATCACAGGGGCAATCACCTTTCCCTGTGTTTTATCAGAGAAGTTTCCCTACTGATGAGCAGCACTGGGAATCTGTTTCCTAGTCTGTTTAAAAAACCATATTATTTTCAAGGGTTGATTTTGGTTCGTTTGGGGTTTTTTACATCACCGATATCTCAATTAACAGCCAGTAGTTCCTGTTTTGGTCCTGGATTACTTTTTTGTTGTTGTTGTTGGTATCCCTTTTGCCCTCTCCAAATTGCAAGTAATTTCCTAAATAAGGATGATCTACTGGTTGTGGGTGAGTAATTGTGGTTATGAGAGAGAAAACAAGATGAAGCAAGTGTTTGTGGCTGAGGGCCGGATGGATGGGGAACAAATAAATCAATCGACTAAAGTAGTGAGCAAATAAATATGAAATGAGAGAAAGATTTTAAAAAATAATTATGTTTTTTTACTGAATATGTTCAATAAATAGCTGAATCTAAGGTACCCAGTCGTGTTCATAACAGGTGTATCCCAGGTTCAACCAGCAGAGTGAATGGCTTATTAACTGTCCGATGAGAAGGTAACCACCAGTAAAGGATAACAGTAGGGTGTGGATTGGAGGGATGGAAAGACAACAGATAATGCAGGGAAAGGAGAAACAAAGGAAAAGGAAAACAAATAAAAACGATGCAAAAGAAGTGTAAGTTAAATAAAAGCAGGGCTTGTGGGTTGACTTCTGTATTATCCTAGTTATACTACTTTGTTGATGAACTTTCCCCAACTTCTGCATTGTCATTTATTCACCCAAATACTCCAGAAAGTATTTTTGTTCTATATTTTGGCTGGCCTTGCAGAGCATGACTGAGGAATAGGATGCCTCACTCATTCAGGATCTTGACTGCATCCTCTAGTGATCATATTTCATCTTCAAACAGGATTTCTAATTTCTCCTTTAGGGACTTGGGGTGAATAACAGCACCAACCTGTTAATAACTGTTTCTAATTGCTGTGTTATATTCAAAAGTAGAACTCTTAGAAGGCTGAACTTCCCACAAACAAGCCTATAATTAAGTGATGATGATCATCATATTGACCAGAAAGTGCTAACTGGCAGTTACTACCAAATGGTATCATTTTGTTTTGTGGTGCATCATTTGAATTTTTATGGCAGTCTAATGCTTCTCATTGAAATGTATCACTGGGCCAGAGGAGGCCGACTGCAAAGCTGGCTGGACAGTGTGCCATGGTGGCTCCTTCCCAAAGAGTGTCACAAATCACATCCACTTTATCCACCCATTTCCACCCAGCAGCCTGTATTCCCCACTTGCCACACTCAGCCTCACCCCCCTGGCTGCTGGAAAGCGGCAGCTCTTATCTACCCTACTTGGTTTTGCTTCTTAGCTTCTGAAGGCAGAAAACATTCATTGTCACCAGCTAATCTGCCCAGCACTTTATTATTTCCTGATCTATTTTTTTCTACTTTTTTTTTTTTTTAAATTTTGTTTTTAAACTGCAGTCTACTTCCAGCTGCTGGAAAAGGAATGTTCTCCCCAGAAGTTTGGAGGGGTGGGGTGTCCTTTCCAGTCCGGCTGCTGTGCAAGCTTTCCCTCCCTCTCACTGCTGGCTGAGATTGCTTTCTAGTCTCCCTCCCGTAGTCTCAGAGCAAATCAGGAAAAGAAGCATGTTTTACTCTGATAATGGTGCAAATGTGGAAAAGAATTGTTGGTAAACTTATGCTGAGCCATACTGATTTATAAGAAAATAGGAAAAATTGTGGTTTGTATTTTTGTTGTTTTATTTCTACATTAATATTTTATCAAGTATTTTGCAAGAAGCAAAAGAAGCATATGCTGACAAAACCATTAACAGAGAATGTCAGCTATTCAGAATGAAACTCAGAAATGCTTTCCAGATGTGATTGGAGATGTACAGTTAATCATTTATTATGCAGAAAGGGATACTTTTCTTACTTGGCCATCTCTAGAAAGGCATTGAAGCGTGAAACTATATTGAGAATAGTCTAACTTTTCCAACTGATCGTTACTTTTCTTTTGGCTGCCATTATGGTTCATAGAAAATGCTGTTTCCCCCATCAGCATAAAGCATGAAGAGCACTACCATTGTCTGACTTGAAGACTAATACATTTCCATCAAGGTTATGTAGAAAAGAAAATTAAACCTCATTGTTAATTCTTATTCAGCGTGCTGGATATACCCTGCCTATTTCAGGCATTGCTCTAAGTTCATTCTCCATGGAGGGAGAGACACAAGGGCACAACTCTGACTTTTCATAGGTGAATTGTTAATTCCTCCCTGCTTGCAGAGGGATTTTAAAATGAAGTTTAGTGTTTGGAATGCAGACTTTTCACCTGGGCAGTGCTGTTAAACACTGGAAGTTAGCTGGGTGAACCTACACCTGACCTAAAGCTCAGAAAGTCAAGGAGGGTTTCCTCATGACCTTCACCAGTGTCCTTCCTGGATGTTCATTTCAAGCCAGTGGCGGGAAAAAAGCAAAATACTGCATCTTCACAGTATAATTCACCTTACTTTACTTTTTCTGTTTTGCTGTTCAATCTGTGTGTTCAATGTCCCTTCACATACAAACACTTCTACTGTCCCTAATTTCTTGCATTTTTTCCTACATGAGCTGAGTTTCCAATATATCATGCAAGTGGTGAGACTGATTCTCCCATTCAGTTTTCAGAAAAATCCTTTAGAGTTTATTTACAAAGAAACTATGATGTTAATTAAGAATTAATTTAAAATGTCATTTAAATGATGTATTTTATTAGTGACTCAGTTTGGGGATTTCTCTCTGAAATACACTGTAAAATTCCTTTTATTTACCTTCCAGACTTTCTCTGAATTATTCACCTCTTTTTGGCTCGCTAACAGTACATCTCTGAAATTATCTGTAAAGAATTCTGTTAGTGCATATATTTCTTCTTTGTCTTTTGAGAATACTAGAGGTAAAAGAATTTATTTTCTTTGCCATCTCCTGATCATTTTGGAATGACTATCCTCTGGTGGTCTAGCAGACCTAATGACTCCTGCAGGCTTTCTATTTCTGAGATACTTCAACAATTCCTGTTTAGCTTTTCTAGGTACCTTCACATATTTTCTCCTCATAGCCAATGTCTATGTTCAGTTTTATTAACATCACTTTGGCTTTATTTCCACTTCTAAGGATACTTTTTCTGACCTGAATAAATTCTTGTACTATGTCTTGTAATGTAGCTAACTACAGACCTCCAGTTCAAATATTCCTCTTTCTTGATGCTGTCACAGGCAGAAGTTGGTGATCTATTTATACTGAATAACATTTTTCCTGAACAAAAAACACATTCTGAATTTTTTAAAAAATAATCTTTTAATCAAATAGCAGAATTATTTGTTGGGCGATTGAGGTGAGGGGGGTGTTGGTTTGTTTGTTTTCTACAATTACCTGACAAGTAGTCTATAGCATGTATAGCAATCTGTGGATTGTTTTACAAACCTACTTGTTACAAATATTATTTAAAGCTTGGCTTCTTTAACATATGCATGAACATATGAAGCGGTCCTTGGGGTTTTCTTTTTCAGAAAGACAACACAGGTGTTATTTTAGCTTTTCCTCCAACCCAGATTACAATGTTGGAGTGATTTGTAAGAATCTTCACCAAGACATCCACTGCAAATTACTCCAAAGAATCTTCTGTAAAAACTGGATTTCCTGGCTCAGCTGGAGCTGTACTATTCAAAATATAGTATACTGACACATGGTCAAACTCCTCTAACAGGAGGAAAAGATAAAAGTCTGCTCATCAAAACCAGTAAAGGTAGTAGAAACCAGCAGTACATTCCTGCCTTCTTGCTGGCTCTCAGCCCCTTCTGTTACTGTCTTTACTTGCCTTCTGAAGACACAATATGGAAAATTCAGACAACAAACTTTTGTGTAATTACTCGAGTACTATGAAGTTTTGAGGAATGTTCCTGACTGGCATTATAGTATTTTAGTGTGCTTGGGATGCATAGCCATAACATCGCACATCTCTATCCCCTTTCCACAGTAGCAGGATCCTTTCAATTTCAGTACTGTGCTTCAATACCTCAACCTGATCTTTTCTTGCTGCATTGTTTGGAATCAGGAATTATACTATACTATTGATTAATATGAGTGCACTGCCAAGTTTGTTAGGGACACTTTGATGGCATACTTTGAAGACGAGAAGTATCAATTGGTTCTCAGCACAAAGATGTGTGACTCACAAATACTGAAATAGAGGAGATGGCAGACAGATTTTCTGAATTCAAAAATGCTGGCTATATCTAGGGGTTCTCCCAGGGCCAAGTCAAGCATTTCAGGTCACCCAGTCTTTCTGTAAAGCTACCTGTATCACAGCAACAGAAGGACATGAGTTGGCTTGATTTGTATCCATTTTGCTTCTTATTAAAGCAGTGTGACATAATAATTTCCTCCATCTTTCATCTCCTCTTTCCTTCAGTTAAGCTTTTCAATTCTTATTGTTCAGTGTACTGCACTACTCTTACTTTTCCTAATTTGAATGCTCTTTCTCCCATACACAGCAGATGCCCCACACCCTCTAAATTAATTTTCATTGTCAGCAATATAATTTTACCTCTGTGGAAGCCTAAAGACTTGCTTATAGACTCCTCACTCACAACTGCCCAATGAACACAAATCTACAGTGCCAATCTAGCTGAAGTCCTGAAATGCCTTGTGAGGTGGCTCTGTTGATACCACTGAAAATACCTCAGAGAAAACTTCTGAACAAGACCTGAACTTAACATTTTTTTTAATGTCTTTAGACAAGTAGATAGGAGGACCCATTTGAAAGTGTAATCCAGACTTCCCACCATACATATGCCTTTTCATTTGCTTATAGCTTCAAAACTTTTAAGTCCTTGAGCTGAAATCAGCTGTGCTGAATCCCTGCTGCAGGTTGGATAGCATTTGCCTTTTTTTTTTTTTTTTAATTTCAGCCAAAGTGATTAATCTACTTCTAAGAATAGGCTTAGGAAAAAGATATGTTTATATGTATGTGTACATTTTCAAAATCTTTAATGTTCCAGTGATTTTAATCTAGAACCCAAAATCTGGCAGACAGGATGACATCTGGCATGTGGTACATTGGATTAAACTGCCCAAATTCAGCCAAGCAATATAGCTTTTAAAAATTCTACTTACCCATGCTCAGAAAAGCTCCTTGCACTGAAGAGCTGACATTCTGCTAGGAATCTGTAATCACTGAAGACAGTCACACCCCCCACAGTGCTGAGAGCTCACCAAAGTGCACAGGCAGTCACATCCCACAGAGCTTCCACAAACCCCTTCACCCAGCTCCTGTGTGTACTAACCAAAGCACATTCCCTCCTCAAAGGGAGACTACAACTTAAATAGGTCTTCTAAAATACAAATTCTCCTGGCAGCTTCCCTGCACAACTAGACTGCAACCACATTATCCTTACTATGCTGATAACCAAGGGAAACCAAGCTTTCCATTTTTTTTTTTGGCTGTGTATCATTGTTCTGGGAGCTGGCAGCTATATGAGAGCAGGAGCAGCATGTTCCCCCCCGCCGTGCTCATAGGTTGGCAGGAGCAAAAGAGGTATGGAAGGGAGATTTTTGGGTCAAAGAAAGAACTGGAAAAAAGTAAGCAGAATTGGTCTGAAGAAAAGAACATGAAAATCCAGAAGATGGAGAAGGGAGGAGAAAATTAAGATCAAATGAAAAATAGAAGGCAGGAGACTCTAATCAGCCACACAACAAAGTCCAGCACCAAACTGGACTTCAGAAAATAGAGCTGGCTGGGACCAAAAGAACAAAAATGCACAGAGAAAATAATAGGTGAAAACAACGATTACTAGGCAATGAGATTGGAAACTTAATTTAGAAAAATATGGCGTCCCCCAAGGCCCAATATTAAATCCCTGACTTTTTCTTATAATTCTTCTTCTTGCTTATTGCACCACCCTTTGCCAGTGTTTATCCACAGAGCAGACAAAAACATTCTGCTACTCTCAGCTGGCTTGCTAGCTCTAGTAAGGGGGTTTGTGTAGCAAATTCAAATCCACTGCTGTTTCACGTAACTTTCAGTAGAGTACTACATGGTCATTTTTTTTTCCTAGTTTAAGGCTTAACAGCTATGGGACTAGAGATGCAAATCATCCCGTCCCCCCTATGTTTTTAGAGCTATTAATAATATCATAAAAGTAAAATACTTTATTATCTTTAAAAATAAAATAATCTTCCCTTCTGACACAATATTTAATATCTTGATCAAGCTCTACCTTATGCAAAACCTCTTGCCTTATTCACTGCACAAAGCTATTGATACTTATCTAGTGAAAAGCTATTCAGGACTTTGTTCCTTACTGTTTAGCGTGAAGCCACATGTTCTACTTGCTACATCTCCTCAACCTATTCTGAAAGTCAAATTATTCATTTCATTATTGACTTCTTATTGCTGCACAAACATTAATGAATTTATCTTCATTATCTTCTAAGAGATGAGGAGGCAATTCTGCAATTTCAGAAAGGGAAGTTATACAGAAATTGAGGTTAAAAAAAAAAATCTAACTTGGAGAACCCAGTTTGATACAGATGGGACCCAATTTTTTCAAAGTACATAGCACTATATAGCACTTAATATGCTCAAAGCACAGCACTGATTGCTTTCATTTGCAGCTCTGTGTGTTCAGCACTTATTTAACACTATTGTAGAGCCTCCAATCAAGCACTTAGAAAATGAAGGCCACACAGTTAGTGAACTCCTATGAAAAGGCTGGGTAAGGTGACCTGCTTAGGAAAAAAAAAAACAACTCTCCAGCAGAAACAGATATGGAAACAAGTTCTTCATTGTCTTAAATATACCACATTATTTCTCTTCACACTGTATGCATGAGGATTTTCCTGCACAAAGCACAAAGTAGGCTGAAGTTCACAGGGGTGGTATGAATAAAAACATAACATTTTACTGATTTACTTTACTATACTAGACCTAACTTAGCTAATTTAGGAATAGTATTTAGGAACAGGACTTAGGAATTTAGGAATAGCACAGTGACTGTAGTTAGCAAATATCATAGTGAGTGTAAAACAAAGAGTCTTCTTTTTTATTTTATATACAGGCAGGTATCTGTTCTAATGCTGATGAAATGCAATAATTTTGAGTTGGCAAACAGTGTTTTCAAGCACAATAATCAATTCATACATGTTGTAATTACAAAAAATACTGTAGCTTTTCTTATGATGGAAAGAGACAAAGATGAGACACAATTACAATTGGGGAGATGTGCTACATTTGTGGAAATTATTGTTTTCTTTTTGAAACAAGATGTTTTGATCACCTCAGCATAAATTAGCTCCACAGTTATCACTAAGATGAAAAACAGAAATAAAAATATATGGACTTTTTAAAGTACTGGCATGGATTTTCTTTGCTTGAGTAAAGGTATTTACAGAAGTTGAAATTTTCAGAGGCCATACTACAAAAAAAATGGGCTTAAGTGAACCCACATTTGATTTCCAGAAGTGCTCAGCGTTAATCTTAGCACCCATGGGCTGAAAGCTGAGCAGTTTTGAGAATCTCCATAGTCTCAGAGGAATTAGCAAAACGCCACACATTAGGCACAGAGGATTTTTACCAATGCAAAATAGATGGTCAACACCTGGCCTTTAAGCAGATTTTATAGTCCTCATAAAACATATATCCTCTATACATACCAACCTACAAATATATTGAGAAAGTTCCACTCATTTCAAATCGTGTTCACAAAGCCATGTGTGCTGGGCTTTGAGGTCTGGGGATTATAATAGCCACTCGTTTATAGCAGTATTTCACTTGAAAAGTGGAACATGATGTGAAGCAAGCAGCACATAGCTTCCAAAATCAGGAGGAAAAAAAAAACCCTATGAAGTTTCCTATTATAAGAGCAAGATTAATTTAGGCATCTTCATAAAAAAATAAAATAAATTCTGCTGCTTACTGTATAGTTAATCCATGCATCTTTAAAGACTTCTATTTTTAGTCTCATACAGCATCTGAGCATACAATGTTGAGATCTTTTTTAGATATGGGTAAAAGAGCTTGAGTTTGGTTTTTTACATCTTCTATTAATCTTTTTTAACAAAAAAAATCTGTGAAAATTAAACAAGTGGCTTTTAGGCACAGTCCTATCTTTCTGTTGCTGACGGAGAGTCAGATTTGCTGATCTGGGGACATTTCTGAGCCACACACATGAAAGACATGAAATGCTTGCATCTGACAAGCATTTCAGATAACTGTCTGAAAATGCAAGATGAAGCAACTACTGGAGGCACCACAATTTTCTATCTGAACACCTCTTTTTTGAGATACACTCCCTTCAGTATCCCAGAAAAGCTTGGGCAGATATCCTTTTTCTCTCCAATATGTACCACATATTTGTTTGCCACTCATGGAACATTTTAAAATGCATTGTGTGGTTAAGAACCAGTGCTCCAGTTCAATTCACTGCAGAAACTGCATTTGAGATTTTGCTTGCCTGTTTTATTTGCAACAGCCTCTGTCCCAAAAGCACAGGTAGGGGAAGGAAGAGGTATGCTACAGGCTTTCTCCTCAGAACTTTTTGTGGAGATGAAATGGGGCTCCATGAATTTCATATGAACACTATTTGGGCAGGAACTAGTCATCAGTCTGTCATTTACATTTATCTAGATGCTTTGTGAAAGCTTCCACATCTGGTTAGCCCAGCACACTGACATAGTGAAGACCAGCACTGATAAACATACTTGTTCTATTCTCAAATGAGGAGGAAATAGGAAGAGACTTCATCCAAGGCTTTTCAGAGTTAGTATCTATTTTGAACTGCATGTGACAATGAGGTGACATTCCTCACTCATTCCCCCATGTGCAGCACACACTTTGTCAGACTAACAAAAGCCATGTTTTAGCTGATGGCTAAAAGAGATCCCATGCATGTTTTTGTGTCTTCAGAGAATGTCAGCCTGGCAGGATCCTAAGCTCAAATGGATTGCATGATGTGTGCCCATTTCAAAATATATGCATACAAGTACAGCAGGCTGGTTTTGGAGACCATCTCACAAAGTTATTACAAAGCTGAACGTCATCAAAAAGTGAAAATGTTTTGCTCAAATATATAATTACAGAGAAAGAAGAATCAATTGACAAGGTGACTTCAACAGAAACTGAGAACACAAGGAATCAGAAGTGTGCAACTTTAAACTTGCTCCTAACTAGGGGAGTTAGATGCTTCAACATGAAAAAAAGAAACAGAACTAAGCTGAACACTTATATTTCATCCATCATGGGGTTAAGTAAAACTATTTTGCATCTTTCAAATATGGAAATTCAGGCATCAGTGTAACAAAAATAATTTTTACCTTTATTTAACTAAGACATTTAAAGTCAACTTTTAAAATAGAAAGAAAATACTATTCCGTCAGGATTTTATGAGCTATGACAAGCCCATACATCCTGCATTTCCAAATAAAATAGAAACAGGATTGGTCTGAAGGTCCATTTGGGGACACAGAATGTATGTCAGCTCTTTCTGAAAAATCAGGTACCATACCTTTAAGAGAAACAAGCTGAAAATGGAATCTGATTCAAGTAGATCTTCTTCCTCACAAGTTACTCATTGAAAATCATATAAGAAATGCCACTTGAGACTACTATAAATTCAGCATAACTAAGTTTGAACTCAACCCTTAGTTTCTAATAGAAAAAAAAAATCAAAGGTGAAAACAAAATTGCTAAATACTTCAAAGACAACATGCAGGTTCAGCAGCTTTCAATGAAGTTTTTCCAGAAGCAGTTGCTGATCAAACTTTAGAGAAGACATATTTCATGTGTGTTCATTAATTCAAAATAGGAAAGTTTTCAGTCCTACTGCTGTCATTCATCCCCTCATAGCAAAAAAAATGGACTGCTACTGGAAGCCAAGACCTACTGCTCAGCCTCTAGCTACCAAAGGCAAGTAAGGTGCTTCTGTGAGCTAAGTAATAGGTGTGCATTACTGCTGGCAACAGGAAAGAAATGTCTTGTTGCAGGAATGTATGAAGAACGGTCAACTTTTGGAATTTTTATGGAAAGTCTCATGATAGGTGCTCTACTCACAATGTTGGCTTAAGAGTTATGCAAGAACATGAGCTTTCACTTGGTAACAAAGTTGAATAAAATAATGTCATATTTCTGGGGAAAGAAAAAAGAAGAAACTGTTTAAAAAACACCACCGCCATTACATAAGGCCGAAGCAAATAGAAAAGCTAAAACTCAAACCCAAATATGTTATAATCAGCTCACAATTATCCAGAGTAGAGGGGTGGGGTTACTTAAATAGAGCAAAACCATATGTAAACTAAACTAAAAGAGCACATTTAGTACATTCGCTTTTGAAGTAATTCTCTTACTTCCATTTGTAAATAGCTACCTATGGAATGAAGAAATGGTGTTAAATTGCAGTGAGCAGAGCAGACCTGATAGAGTAGTATTTATTTTGTGTCATGTATTCTGTAACTATGAGCTGCAGCCAGTGGTGTGGACAGCAGATGGGCTCTGGTTGAGCCACAATCCAGGTAATCAATTCACTGATAATTCAAATTTGACTTCTTTATAAAAATCTTATGACTGTTGAATTATGGAACTGAAAATATTACAAACTGTCAAAAAATACAAGCTACCCTCCAAAAACCTTCCCCCAATTAAATTCCCTTGGCTGTAACTTGGAGTAACTGTAAGCCTTGTAAAAACCCTTTTACTGAATGTCTCCACCTATGTTTTTTCCCTCCAGCTACAAGCATAAGAAAAAAAAAGTTGAGAAATGAAGAAGTTGTGAAATTTGATAATTGGGTTAATGATAATAATAAAAAGAAACCTTTGAACAATTGAGGACAAAAAAATCTTTTATTGGGAAGATGTTTTCTTCCTCAGATGAATTATAGATCAACTCTGCGGAAAACACTGTTTGATAATTATTCTAGGGCTCCTATGATTAAGAAAACAGTACACAGCCTGTTCCATTTTAAAGAGTCCCCACCCTTGTTCAGTTATGCAGTTACAATAATTTTATGGTACATAAAATGAAAACAGTTGGCCTACCAAGTAACAGCAAATCAGCATACACAGCTTTATAGATGTACAGTATCATTTAAACCCTGCTGTTTCATTTGAATTGTGATGGATCTTTTTTTATCGTTTCTTCATCTAACCTAATTTTCCTAAACCCCTTATTTAATATTCCTCCTACTGTTTGTTTATTTCTCACTGAAAGAGCACAATAGCAACAGAAACGATAATTTCATATAAATAAAGGCTAGAATGGGTGCTACCTCTTCTAAGGAGTGTGAACATTCCACTATCTCTTTCGATTACAGTGCTTCACGACTTTTCTTTGTTAGGGGAGAATTTAATACGACAAATAATCAGTCATGAAGAATGAAGCAGAACTCTGCTAGTGACTGCTGAGCCCAAATGATGCATTGTACAAGGAAGAAGACAATAGAGTAATTCTTTGTAACAGAGGACACCAAAATAACAAGAAGCACAACAACACAAGTTCTAAACTATTATAATGAACTCTGGGACTAAAGACCAGCTCTTAGGCTTTGATAAAGTTGTTTTTCATTGCTTCAGCAGCACACAGATGCCTAAAAGATGGTTTAAATGGCTGGGAGGAAAGCCCTAAAAGGAAAAGGATGCCCAGTGGCACAGAGCCAATGTAGTTGGTTCATTCAAAGTGGACATTACCAATTCCTATGTGTAGAATAAGATATTCCAAACAGCCTTAAACTGACCTAAATTACACCAGTTCCAAAATTTTTGGGAATGTCTGGAATTTATCTCAGTTAACTCCCTCATTTTCAAATGCAGAGTCACACTGTGACATCAACGCAATTCTGGAGACAAGTACATTTCTCAACACTCATGGTAAAAGAATATTAAAATTTCAAAGTTTGTCAAGCGCTGGAAAGAGAATAAAGCTTGGTTTGCTATCTATATTTTGAAAATGAGAAAGCACATCAGACTTTCTTCCTGAATGGAGCTATTAAATCTGTTACAGAGGAAGCAAAGTGAAGTTTATAAGAATCTTGCCCTCTGAGAATTTCAATGGGTAAAAGCTGTGGAAATTTCACTTTATTGCCACTGATCCGCCTACCACATGGGAGCACTTGTAATATTGATTAAATTGGACATGGACAGCAGAAAAGTATGTAACATTTAACACAGCCCACAAATGCAAGAAAACAAAACCAGAAATTCCATTTGTTATTGTAAGGTCTAGAAAAATATGATGGGATGTACCTTCAATGCCACAGGAAAACAGTACTGCCTTGTGTTTGTGTCAGTTGTTGGAGAAGCTGCCATACCTAACTCTTAGTTTCTAGAAACACTAACTTAAACCCAAAGCCAGATCACTGTCTTGGAAACCAGAGATACAGTTAGGAACTTGGACCCCATCTCCTGACCTGGGCCAGGCAACATTAATTCTGTCATTCCATTCATATTTATGGTTTTATGCTTCAATATTTTGACCTGAAGAAGTTTCATGAGTATTACCTCCCAAACTGAAAATGGTTGAAAGCCAGGTGGATTCCATTCCTTTAACAGATTCTTTGGCTCCTGGGAGCAATCAGGATTTTTTTGCCCTTGGGGTGCTTTAGTCAGATATCTTGCTGCAGGATATGTGGAGTAAAATTTATGTTGCAGGAAGATGCCATCTTTCATAGTCAACTATTTTCATTAAAAAAAACTATGACCAACTTTCTGGGGAAAGGCTTTCCCTTTGTCTTTGCTGAGCAAAGGCTTAATTTTTTTTTTTTTTTTTCCCATTCTCAAGTGTCTTTCCAATCACATAAAGGGGATCCCATTTATTTTTTTTTTTATAAAAAAGTGACTAAATTAAGGATGCTCGTAATTTTCACAATATCCATGAAATTATATACTGCTGTTTTGATCGAACCCTATTAACTCAGTTTCAGAGATCCTTTTTTTCAAAGGCCGTATTCAAAGACCCTTCTAATTCTAACTTGCCTTAAAATTAATCAATGTGGTGATACTCTCTCGCTTTCTCTGCCACATCTTATCATTATGTAAGAAACCTAATATTTCCCTAAAATATGGTAATGGCTCTTAGTCTATTAATGGTCTTTAGATTATTTTCTATATCACAATTGCTATGCCACTTCTGCAAATGTGCCTAGATTAGCACCACCCACCCTTGGATTTGCTCTCTCATGAAGTGCTTGACATTTGCTCTGCTTTCTCAAGTCTGTTCTTTAGACTAGTGAATTAGGAGGTAGACTTCTCTCTCCAATAATTTTGAATGTCTTGCAAATTACAAGCTTAAACAAAAAGCACTTGGGAAAACAATTTTACACATTCTAAACAAAACAAAAAACCCATATTGCCCACATTTCAACCAATAGCGTTGCTTTTCAGATATCAGGTGTGTTGCTGAGATTTCTCATAGGAGAAGTAGGTTGGAACTTCTCATCTGTCATGACAGTATTTGAGCTCTTTTTTTTTTATATTAGAAAACTGTATCAATATAGAGTTGTCAGCAAATATATCTAGAAGACTTAATAGGTTTTGTGGAAATCAGTTTGTATGGAATGCAACCAAGTAATGAAAAACAGCACAACATGTATATCCCCCAATGGTGAATAGTAAGACAGAACAACACGTTAGCTCATCCACTATGTACCTATTTGTATCTATAATGCATATATTTCACTGGAATATTTAGGAAAACTAAACATACAACTTCCAACATTTTTACTTAACCAGCTCAATGAAATAAAGGAAGAGGGACCAACAGATGAACATTTTAGGTTTTGAAGCTGCCAGGACAAAATTATTTAATTCACAGCTACACCTAATATAGCTGAGTAACATAAACACGAATATCCTGTTTCTTACCCCCGACAGCAAATCTTGTACTGCTTAAATCTAGCTCGTCTTGAACTAATGCCACTTTATAAAAAGAAGAGGAAAGCTTATCAAATATTCTTCAGAAATCTCTGAAAACAGTAAATACCAGTCTTTTATTACAGCTCTGGAACAAAGTCAAAATTCTGCTAAGTTCCTAGCACAGAGCACAACTAACTGGAAGTCTGGATGTTTCATAAATGACTTTCACCAAAGGTATCACACACTGAGATTCCAGGCCCATGTGTCATGCCCTGAAACATCTGCAACAGAACATAACATTCTTAATAAATGAGATAAATAAAAGTGTGCACTTAATGAAGTAATTCTGAAAATATATCTGTTCATCCACACAGATGAAAACCTGTTTATGAGTTTGCTTGGTGGGAAAGGAAATTTCTAAGAGAGATTTTTTCAGTTCTGTTGAAATACACCTGGAGTATTTCTATGAAAAGTCAACACATGAGTTTAGCAGTGGGGAAATATATATATATGCCACAAAGATTTTGATAAAAAGACGTTGTGCAATCCTTCGTATCTCTTTACATACAACAGTAATAAAGAAAAAGCATTCCATTTTGTCATATTTAATAACACCTTGAAAAAAAGCCACACATACTTTAGAGTTACGTAATATATTTGCATGTTTTAGTGGAAAGGAAGGTAACTACTTAGAAAATGTAGGTTTGCATTTTTATGCTAAATTAATGCTAATTATATTGCCACTTATACCACATTCACATCCCACTCTCGCAAATTGCCACAAACAATTAAGAGCAAAAATCCATTCAAGTTAACAAAATGACAAGCTTTCTGCTACTTCAGAGTATTTTTAGGTATGGTATGTTCTTAGCCTGAGTTGGTTTTCAGCTGTTCCTGTAATTCACAACTCCTCAAAATAACTCCATAACTCTCTCTTTCTTTTTCTTTTTTTTTTTTTTTTTTTTTACACTGTTTAATCAGGATGGGGATCTGAACTATGAGTTTATCCAAACCAATCTCTTTTTAGTGCTTGGGGTTTTTGCTGTTCCAAACCACTTCTGGTGTTTCAAGCAAGGCAATGACAGCATACCTTCTTGTTATTATTTATGCATGGAAGGCCAAACCAAATGCTTGGGTGGGTCGCTGAAGACATGAAGTATGTAGTTTTTTCCATCCACAGGACCCCATTTACATTTAAATGAACTTGCTCCTTGTGAAAGATTGGCTCCAGCAGAGAATACCACATGACCACAGACATTGAAATTAAATCACAATCACAAGGATAGAAGCCACCAACATACTGCTAAAATCAACCTACAACACATATCTGCACAGTCTTAAATATGTCAGTAATAAAGAGAAAATGTTCCATTTTATTTTATAAGATGCATCCCACTGTATTTTTTAAATCCATGCGCATAATAAAACACTGCTGCTGAAAGCAAGAGTCAAACAAGTAAAACACAAAGCTACCTCTGCCATGGCTGGGTTTCTCACAAGCAATAGGAAAATTGTCATGTGCAGCTCCAGGCTTTAAATGGATGATTTCTCCTGGCTGATGCTGGACTGGCACTGACTTGACAAATGTGGGAAAGTCCTCAGCTGTGAGATGGGGGCTTAGGTTGTGGGCTCTTGGTCAATTGAAAGGTTGCATTAAATGTAAATTATAGGACTGTTACTTAGATATATACCCTTCTCAACCAGGTGAAAGGCAAACAGCGCCCTGCACTAATTCACAGATGAACTGGTGATAGGCTTGCTGAATAAGGCAAGCAGGCAGGCAGCAGGCAATTATAATTCTCATCTTTGAAGGAAGGAAGGAAAGGTATTTTTATATAAAACCATATTAAATTTCATTTTTAAGTGCCCCTACATATTTCTCTTTTCAATTTATATGGAAAAGTATTAGGCAAAAATCTACAGCAGAACTGGCAGTAAATATCACAGAAACAATTGCTCTTTTATTAAATATTTATTGAAAAAAATTCCTGTGCTTTCTCATTTTTCTTCTTCTGCTTCCAATATTTATTTACAGCTGATTATTAACATCTGCCAGTGTAACAGTTTCATCTGTACAGAAGCTGAAGGGTAAAAAAGTCACAGACCCCCTCTAACATGACCTGTAGTTAGACAGAAAACAGTTTTCCCAGTCACCGCTTGGCTTCCTGTCTGTGACCTCTGAAAAGCATTGGAGGCCAGGGTTAATGGCCTTTCCAATCTCTGTGATAAGAATTCATTTTGTTCTATTACCAGCAGTTATCTCAGGAGCCTGCTGCATCACTTCAGCAGGGTTCAATCAATGAGAGGACCTAATGAAGTAACCAGCTGTAGCTCTATTTCCCTGGTCAACTCTATCAGACAAATAAGATCTATCAGTCACATCTTAAGGCCGGTCCTAGAAACAGCACCCTCACATGCTGAACCCATATGCATATGAACCAATGATACCTGGTTCTTTCTTTTTAATCTTCCCTTTTAATATGGCTTTTCTAACAGAAAATGAAGTGAAATGGGTTTGAAATGTAGCATTAAGAGCACAATAATGCTGGATTAAGAAACAGTGGATTTTCAGAACAGCAGGAAGCATTTGTATTAATAGCAAAAATAGAGTAAATTATATTACATGTCAGATTTTCTCCCCCAAGCAACCCCTGTTCTCCTTAGACAGTACTCTTAAAAAAGAAAAAAATTGTTTATTATTTTCTGCCTTAAATTACTATGTGTCATGAACAGTTTTATGTTTGGGGACTTAATTTTTCATTTGTCATGTAGGAAATATTATTATGGTAATACCCTTCAGTTAGATGTCAGTCAAAATAATCGTCAGTCAATTTTATTTTATATATAAGTCAGATCACTTAAAATAAAAATGTTAATTTTGAAAAAATTGTATGTATATGTAATTTTGTGATTTGGTATAATTATGCTCTCATACTTCAAAAAGGGCTTAATTACTTAGAAGTACAGACCCTCTTTAAAAGGCACTGGATTTGAAAATTGAAGAAGGAAAATAATAATAAAGGCTAACTTCAGGACTTCAGAGCTGTGTACATCAAAGTATGACTTTGTAATTAATTAGAGGGTACAGGAGAAAAATTCAATTCATATTGCTTGTACCAAAGTGTCCAGTCTGACTTCATCACTAGGTGTGACAAACTAAATTGTACCAGGCCACTACAGGCAAATTACTGAAAGTGTTGTGGGAAGGCACCTTAGAAGAGTGTAGCTAGGGTTATTTTATTAGGTTAATCTCAACGAATCTCATGAAATGAAATTTGTATCCTTTTAACTTGTGTGCTTTGTCAAATTGAAACAATATAGCCTTGCTATGTGCTGCTGAGGAGACCAGATCATGAAATAGAGCTAAAAATTATCACTATTCAACATGCATGCACAAAGTGTACATAAATATCTATATAATTAAAAGCTAAGTATCATTTTGCATATAGTAACACATCTGATGGATTATGACACACAAATTCCAGAGAACATGTGCTTCATATAAGCCCTTATCTCTCTTTTCCCTATGTGCAAAACAAAGGCATTCTTCTTTTGCAGTCTGCCTGCACTAATAAAACAATATGAATATTACTTGTAGAATCAAAGGAAATCCAAAAACTCTTCCTTTTTAATTTTAAACCACCTTATTGAAAAGCAAGGGGAAGAATGCGTTTTAATAGTACAGTTTGGTATTTAAGGAAATCACATTTCTGCCATAGATACCTAGATATATTTGAAAAGGACTGAAATATCTATGCTACATATGTAAACAGATAAGATTATGCCTAGCAGGCATTTTGGGAACATCTGTCAATTTTTTATGGAACGCACTGATTGTGGGCTATTGATTGCATTTAAACAAAGTTGTTTCAAAAAAAAAAAAATCAGCTAACAATTCGTGTAGAAAGGACTGATCAATATTTAAATGACTCTCTTTATTGATTTAAAATTAACTTTCAATTAAGAGATCCATAGGACTCTTAACTGCGACACTTATCCATTCAAGAGAAAATAAAGGTACATTTATCGATACACTTAAACAGCAGTGGCTGGTTTCCTATTGATTCAGTCATTTGCGCTGGGATTCGTTAGCGTCATCTGACTTTAACTCGCTTACTAGGTCTTCACAGTGTGCCATGCTGAAAGATGCAGGAATGTACAAAACGATACAGGGGAAGCAAACGGAATTAGATGTAGGCAGAGGTAAGTCATACTTATGCTTTTTAATGCTCTTAATGAAGGAAGAGACCATTTAAATACTGCCTAGCTTCTGGGTTTGGTCAGACACAAATTCCTGTCAACTGACCTGTTATGTACTGTTTGAGACAGGAAACATTAAAATGAATGAAATTTTTCGTATTGATAGGTAACAGTTCTATTGGCTCCTATCAGCTATGACAAGATCACCTATTTGTAGGTATTGATTAACGTATAATCCACAGGAAGGTAAGCTCATTGTTTGCAGAATGATTTTAAGTGGCAGTATCGTGATGTCCTGCATATGTTTCTCTCTCCCTCTCTCTCTCTCACTCTCTCTCTGATATTTAAGAAAAATGTAATTTAATATTGTTATATGGAATCAGCCATCATATGGATTTTGAAAGACTTACTGAGACATTTGAAAGTAAACATTGTGTGTATCTCCGTTTTAAAGAAAAACTCAAACATATTTGCACTAAACAAAAATATACTACAATAGCATAGCTATAACTATAAACATGTGCAAAAGCATCAGTACATTTAGGAACACAAATTAAAACCAGGACTGTAATTACATACTTCATTATTTATATGTATTCTGGGTATTTTAGTATACTATGGAAGCTGGACATGTAATCTCTATAGTTAATAATAGACCAAATTCATCCCAGGTGTAATTTCATTGAAGTCAACAGACCTCGAACTGCACCTGGAATGAATTTGGCCCAACGCTATGAATGCCTCCTGACTCTCGCCAGCCTAGATTTACATACAAGATATAACACAAAAATGAAATAAAAATAGAAGATGTCCAGGAGGCATAGCATGTTTACAAAGCAGAGTGGTAATAACCTTGCCTGATATATATGTGGCAGTGCTTTGCTTAGCCAGGCAGTATCATTGGGAGTGGGGGAGGGTTAGCTCTGACGGTGGCTCAGGTTTGCCTGTATCCCTTCATGTCATTGCCTATTTCTTTCTCTTTTTCTCTCTCTCTCTGTTTTTGAAGCCTCATAGCCCAGAACCGTCCAGTGAAACGAAGCAGCCCCAAACTGACTCATTTATTACCTATTCATTTGCTGTGATGAAATCTCCAGGAGCAAAAAAACTGCTGCAGTATAGTAATGTTTAAACATTAAGACCTATTCTGATCAACCAAAATTATTCCTTAAACTGAGAACCACAAAAAGAATGTATATAAAATATAAATTGCATACATGATCACCAACATTTTGTTTTTAAAAAAAATTATTTTGCTAAGAAAAAAGATCAAATTCTTTGAAGCATGGGTGTGTTTTACATTATGACAAGCTGCTGTTCCCATTATTTCTTCTTTTCTCTGTCCACTAAAGGTTAAATCGTACTTACCAAGGGCTCATTTACAGAGTTATGATATGAATCAGTGATATCTTTAGGATCATAATAACACAGAAAACTGGTTATGGACTTTTGCTGCTGGGTGAGAGTCAAGATCAGAAAGACCATTGCACAAATGCAAAGGAAATACTCCCTCCTAATATTTCTAAATCACATAATGTTAGTGTAACATAATTTGGAATATATTATGACGGTTACAATTACTAAAAAGTGCATGATGCCATTATTTCCAACTGGAAATTAGATGATTATACTAATTAAGTGATAGCAGGTGGCAGAATGACTGCTACAATCTTTTCTGATGTGCAGAGAGAGATGCATGGTTCACTGTCTAAAACACTCAGGAATAGTAACAATTGGCTTAAGCAGTATTCTGTCCCAAGATGCAGAGTAAGGATTCACTTTGATTTAACACTTCCTTATCACATCAAAGAGTTGTAGGGACATCTTTCTGGATTGTTTTAGGAAAAAAAATGCTACCAGTTCGACTTCTACCCTTAAAACTAACATTTCTTGGTACAACAGAATTAAAGTATGAAATGAATTCCAAGAGAATCATGTAATTTTAAAATGTCAGCAATGTTCTTTCAAATTGCAACTGGCCTAAATTCATCATTACTGCTTTTAAGTTCCTTAATTCTGAATTGCTATAGGTGTGCTATTGAGTCTTGTAAGTCAAGCAAACTGGAAATGCTGTAGTAAAATAAATATTTCTCTGTCAATGAAAGCACTAAATACTTTTAAGAATATATGTGGTCATTAAATACATTTGAGTTTTAACTCAAATTTCCTAAGCAGTATTTGCACATTATTTTTACAGCAGGATTTGAAGATTATTCACAATTTCACTGAGTTAGACAAATAATCCTCCAGTCCCATGAGTTATTTCAGAGCTTGCTTTTCCTATCCTTTCTGCTCTATGGTCAGACTGTAGTAAGGCTAAGTCATCATCTACAATTAGTTTTCCAGATAAGTCATTGTTAGTTTTAAAACTAAGAGATAGGTTTGAGAAGCTACTCTCTTTTATTTGGACTTCCATGTGTTTCTGGAGTGTCAGCTCAGTTTAAGGATGGCAGGGGAGCAGATCTGCTGAAGAACCACGCTGTGCAAGAATGCAACCACCATATGCCTAAGAGGCAAAAGAAGCAATTCTTATAAATGATGAAAAATAAATGTTATCTAATTTCTGAAAACAGCTTATCTAGATTTATCTGTCTCTGTAGCATTCATTTTAGTTTTGTTACTGTATTTCTTACTACAGATCAAAAGCATGGCTGATAAGACTTAAGTTCAGATGTATTTGTAACATGCTATGATATCTTACAGCATAGCTAGTTTGTTCAAACAATTACTGCCTTCTCCCTCTATATTTTGCAAAGCCTTACCTGTGCCACAATTTCAAGGAGTGCTTTTGCTATCTGACTTTCCACAGGTGAATACAAGAGAAAGCTGGATCAGACAGTAGAAGGTGAAAAACTATTGTTTTCCCTAAGATGTTGTGCATTACATTCTGGTGACATTCTCTTCTCAGTGATGACATGTGCAAATTAAAGCTACCCTACTCTTGTTTTTCCACTAAAATTCACATAGGCGTATGTGCTATGATAATCACAAGTACTTTGCAGAATATCTTTAGCAAGTACAAAAAAGAAAGGTTCTCCAACTTGGAAGCCTAAAGGAACCTTTTTGTTTAGAGCAAACCCTGAAATTTTGTGAAAATCACTCATGCCCATTTTCTAATGTTTTAATAGAACTAAATGGAAGGAATCTAAACTTCTGATTACAAAAAATGCCTTATCTCCTCCATGAATACCAAACTGCTCAGCATTTAGAATACTGTCATACAGATGTGGTTCAGTGAATTGATATAACAGTTGCATCTTTTCCAGGACAAAATTTGAGCAAATTTCCTGCAATGAACATGACAAATACCTCCCTCTCTGTGGCTAAAATAAAAACCTTTACTGCTGCACCCCTGGATATTCAATTACCTGTGCAAATGGGAATAATGGTAGACAGTTACTCAGAAGCAGCTACTGGAGAAATTTGAACTTGTTGTTCAACCCAAGAAAATAACATTATCATACTATAGGCATGAGGCCAGGTCTCTTACCTTCACATGCCACTGATTAGTTCAGCCTTAGCTGAACAAAAAATCCTTAATCTTCTCTTTTTAATATTGAAGAGGTAAACCCTCTTTCACCTGCATGTGGAGTCTCCTTTTCATCAAAGCTCAGGAGATTCCAGCAACAAAATCAATGTATGCATGTTCAGAGCAGTTTTCAGGGTTTTGTAAGACAAATCTTTCAAATGGGAGCTAGTTTAATGCTATTGAGCTGAGTTTCGATCTGACTGAGTGAGTGAACAACACAGAAACAGTTCACTTACCACTGCTCACACTACAGGAGGTGGGAATCAGGTACAGCTCTGTACAAATACAGCTGTGCAATTTCTCAGTAAACTCTTACCCTACCTAATCCAATGTTAAATGCAACCATACAGGGTTTAAACAAACAAAGACTTAAGAAAGAAATGCAATTTATTTCTCTACAGTAATGAGTGACAATTACGGTTTTCTCACACAAACTAGTGAAAATTAAGACTAGCTCTGCTAAATTTAATAGTTTTGCTAGTGCTAAGCTGATTTTAACTGGAGCATTTTCAGATTCTGGGTCCTAACAGAAAACTGTATCTGAACTATGATCTACAAATATCCTGCTCTGCATTTCTCTCCTGTTTTAAAACTTCCAACAACTTGCATTCTGGATTTTTTTTTGGAAGAAAAAACATTTAAAAAAACCCTTGATTTTATTGCCAGACATTGTAGGTTAATGTGAGTTGTAGTACAGCTTTGCACAGACAGATTCTTTTGTTCCTATGCTCTGTACTCTTTGAATGCCAATACTTCAATCAGCTTAGAATCAGAGACAATTCATTCCTCTTCTGAGAAAATGGTATTACAGCCACATGTCCATATCACCATTACATCATGACAGTCTCCACGATCATACAGCTGACTAGAAAAATGATCACTAGTCATTTCTCGAGCTATTCAGTATCTGGAATAATAGAGTATATGCTTCCTCTCTACTATGTAGATTCCTTCCTCTTAATAAACAAACTAATGAGACTTCTAAAATGCTTAAACATACAACCAGAGTAGCAAAATGTAAACTAAAATGAATCAAACAAAAAGAAAAAGAATTGAAATATGTATGTTAGAGTGACAAAATGCCCACATTGGCTTTTGACAATTCCAGATTCATTAACGGAAAAATATTCTACTAAGACAACCAGGGACTAAAGGGAATAGCATTTGCACCCACCTAGTTCAAACACCAAGTTCCAGGCCCTCAAAAATACAAACATCAACTTCTCCTGTCACTATTCAGTTCAAAACCACAGCTCTAAGTAAACAAGAAATGTGATTATGTTGTATTAACTCTCTGTTAGCCCTGAATGTTCCTCCTTTCAGGATGTGCAGGTGAGGTAATGAAGTTCTTTTGAAAAGGGACAAATTAGTACAGTTCCTTCTGATGTGCTTAAATATCTGCAGAAATGTGGTTGATGTATATATAAAATACACTTTTGTAATCCATATAGAAATACTAGATGGAAAAATGTATCAATGCATGTTTCACACACTGTACAATATGAACAAATTAGTATAAATTATAAGAGTGAAAAAAATACAGGACCCAGTGTCCTGGTCCCAGGTTCTTCAAATTAGCAAAATTCCAGCAGGCTAACCATCTTCCTTACATTAAAAATGTCTATTATCCAGTGTAATTGAATAACTCTCTGATAATTACATCAGCATTTTAATAGTATATAAATAACCTCTCCCCTAATTACCATTTTGTTAAATTTTTCATATATTGCAGTATTATAAAAGGAGGTTCTTGGTAAAGTACTTTACCCTTTCAACAACAATTAATAATTCAATTAACAGGTCTTTCTTTTAAAAACAAAAGCTTATGTAGAAAGAGCAAGGAGGTTCACAGTTGAAAGGAGAGCTCTCTGTTATGCTATAATCATGGTTTCATGGCTGTAGTAGTATAAAATTTGCTCATGGCTTATTTCTCTTTCAGTGCAGCCTCTCAATAGAAATGACACCTGCTTTTTGGTGCCGTGAGTAAAATCCTGCGCACACGACGCAACATACATGTGCACCTATCAGGTTTGGAACTTAAACCGAGGCATTTCCCCATGCCAATTTATTTTTCACAAGTAAATTTGTATCTTTGTTTTTAAAAGAACCCACAGAGACAGTCATGTCACTGAAGTCTTGACATTATGAATTAGAGGGGAAATACACTGTCAAAAGTAGAAACTGAATTTTCTCCCACCAAACACTTAGACAGTCACACTTTCCTTTTCCCTGGTGTCAGGGAAAGAAAGTGAAATGCACGGCTCAGAAAAGCACTGTTGAACAGAAGATGCAGTCCTCACTCATGCATAGCCTGAGTAAGAAGCCAAGCATCTGAAAAGCTTTGAATCACGGGTGACCCTGTAGCAAAACAGAATTGTGTTAAATGAACGCCTGACAATCACAACTGTGGTTCACATAGCAGTAATATTCAGAGACTATAATAAGAGCTGCAACATTAATGTTTTCAGACTTTATAATCAGTGTCATATTTTGCTAATTTCCAGGCATTTTATTTGCTTCATGACAGAGAATGCCCCAGTTAAACTTATATCTACTGCCAGAATTTCAATATGCCATCTCAAGTTTTATAGAAACCTCATTCTTTTCAGAAGTAATTAGTTAAGGCATAGTTTGCATGGCAATTAAAAACCACTTGCTTGCAGAAGCTTGTAAGCATTATGTAATTTTTTTAAACTACAAGTACACATGCATATTCTTGCCTCCAGCTTAAATACAGTGAATGTTGTAGTTGGTTGCACAGGAATTGTCTCAAGAACATAAAAGCAAGCCAAACACGATTGTATTCCAACTAAAATTGCTCTCTTTATACTGTGTATTGAAACTTGATAACTGTTGGTTATAAAATTCCTTTGATTTTCTGTAGGTAATAAAATACTTTGGCAATTACTATTGACAGTTCTGGATAATCTTGAAGGCTGCCTTGCCTGAAGAAGATGAGTGTTACAAATCACTCCACTGAAAGAGGGAAGAACAGCAGCAGGCAGCAGACAGGTTTCAATTTCACAATGCTGATTATCTCATTCGTGATTCTATGCATGCCTAAATCTGAGGATCCCTCAAGCAGCTATATGGACTTCTACTTTTAAAATGCCTATTACGCTTTCATACTTTTTGCTGCTTCCTGAAGAGTGCCATTTCGCCAAGCTTAAATAGCAGAAAATTGCACTGCTTTTCCTCTGCCCATCTCCTCAATCTCTATTAACCTGCACAAGAACAAAGGAGTATGATAGTCCAGCTATAGGTTGGGAAATAGGTTTGAAGTTGTTTTTCATTTACTGGTACCTATCTTCCTGATTCATAAATGTATTTGAACAATAACATTATTTTAATACATTATCTAACGACTGAAAGCATAGCCTTTAATTACATCTCTATTTATACTAATAAATACGCTCTGTGTTCAGAAATACATGCAGCTATTGTTTACACGAGCATCAAATGACAGATACCGTAGTGCTGTCAGCACGTGTCAAGGCTTAAACAGAAAGGAATAAAAAAGAAAATAATGAAAAATGTTGCAGGTTTTTGTTAGGGTTCTTTTTTTTTTTTTCTTTTTTTCCTATCTAGGCTAAAAGAGAACAAACAGAAGCAGCTACAAGCAGACAGGAAAATTGTTGAAGCACCTGGTTCTAATGCTTGCAGTAGGCCTTTATTAGATGTCATAAACTGAATGATGCATTACTCTGTGGACAACTTATAGCCTGCAAATGTTGAGGTAAAATGGAGGACAAAGAATTCTTTTAAAACAAAAAGGTTAAATGTTCCTTTTTAATCAAACAACACTTATTAGATGGACAAATCGTAATAGGCTCACAGAGACTGGAGACTATTTCTGCTACTTTTTAATGTATTTCTGTATCACCTTAATAAATAAAAGGTATTTTACTTTAATAATTCACATTTTATGTATGAGTGATTTACAGTCGATCCTATATTTCACCTGTATCATTAAACCAAAGAAAAACATTTAAAAATCCTATTGTTGATATAGGTTTGGCAACTCAATCTCAAATCTAAATAGTTGCATTAAAATCCATGTAGGCAGTCAACCACCAAACAACAAAAAGGTAATTTTTGTTCATTAGAAAATGTTTTAAAATAAGATCTGTTTTGCATTTAAAAAGATAAAAGAATGTTTTCTAAAATGACAATTGCTGGTTGGCCACAGATTCTGGGCTTTAATCTCATGGCCTGCTCAAATTTCCCATTATGTCTGGCAGAGGCTTAGGGGGACAGAGAGGCCGAACTGTGGCCCTTTGACAGAAGTGGAGGGGGTTTCGGCATGGAGACACACAGCTGTTGCTCACAAAATGCAAGTGTTAGAAAATCTCACTACTAGGTTTGGGTTTGGGTTTGTTTTGGTTTTTTTCCTTGCTGCTAATAAAAACTTAAAGTGTTTTCCGTGCTTTCTATAAACAGTGCACTTAAGTTTTATAATCTAGTATATCTTATTAAGCGTGAAGTCTGCTGATCCCTAAATTATTCATAACATGGTCCAGACTGATTAAGATTGGCTTGTTAAGGAGCACAAGAAGCAATTAAACTGACAAGGCAGTGCGGCCTTGATGTATACATTTATTATCACAAGAATACCCAAAGTGAATGCCCTTATTAAGCAATGAATTTCACCTCACTGGCCTTCTACCATTGCTGCCACAGGCAGAGAGAGCTAGGAACAACATGTCAAAAGCTAACTCTGAGGAAATGCCTATCTTCAAGTGAAACCGATTTTGTAATGAACCTTTCAGTTCACTCCTGAGGTAATAAATCCTGACTGGTGCATTAATTACTTGATAACATCCCATCAAAATGCAAATGCAGCACTTGACCCATAGGAATGGCTCACTAGCTGTTAACTCTTCAGGGTATACATAAATTGTCTGTTTTCTTTTATCAAACAGGGCATTTATTTCCATCTTGCTAGGGTGAATGTCACTCCTGCCACCCTCGGCCCCTCAGTGGCCTGACACCATCATTTGCAGAGGACTGTCACTATGTGCCGACATTCTAATTGTGCTACTTCTTTGCTTTGTACCTTTGAGGCAGAATTTCCAGCACCCCCCCCTCCTCTTCCTTTTCTGGAGGAATCTTGCATGTCAAGGACAAAGCTGTAATAGCGTTACAAAGAATGACCCCCACCTCTAAAGTACACTAATCTTTCTTTTCAATGGCAATACATTAAACAAGGAATTTAGTTCCTTGAAGTGATTAAATGAAAGCTGAACATATCTACGTGAACTGCTACCCAACACAGGCGAGCGTGCATGCTTTTAGTGAGAACACCACCAAAGATATATTTACATGTTTTAAAGACATTTCCTCAATCCCTTCATTGAGTGCTCAATTTTGACAGTCCACAAGCAAATAATATGTCAAAAAGTAAAATAAAGTGTACTTCACAACACAAATTTAGCAACAGTGAAATACGATGCATCACATGCTTTTCACTTGCCAAGAAAATAGGCTGCTTTAATTACAAAAACTATTTCCACAATAATGTTAATGAGGAGCTGCATTTTATATTTCCTCATTCAAAATGCTAATCTACATGAGTGGGTCTGAGCCTCCCACCTGGGTCAACCTGCTTTACAGTTTTTCTATTTGTCTTGAAGGCTTGGTGAAAATCCTTAATTCAGGTTACTAGGCAACCCTGCAGGTGAGAAAATATAATGTTTGGCCTACTCCATTTTCAAATACACACAGTGGCCTAATGCCTTCCAAATAGACTGTACAAAGCATGCACTGATAATTCCCTGCTACATTTTCTAAAGGCGAGGTCACAAGAAAATTAATTGATGCTGAAAATAATGACAGGAGGAGAAGAACCACTGAGACTTGGTGTGACTGGCATGTGATGATGTTAGCAAGAATCCCAGCATGTGACTGGACAGTGTGATGAAAAATATACTTTATGTGAAGGAAAAACAAGTTACAAAACTTAATTAGTTTTTGACACTTCTTCATAAGTTATTATCTTTTCATTTGGAACATTGCCTTGGGACATCAATACACAAGAAGAAATGAAACATTCTTTCTGTAAATCTGAAGGAAAAAAAGATGACTTTATATTGCTCTTCTCCTTTTACATGTCTTTTTGAATAAACAAAATATCCTCTGCAGCCTAAGGTGTACAAGCCCCCGAAGATGCTTCTGCTGAGAGCATAGAATAGACTTGTTCGATGTAATAATCCTGCTACAACTGATTATGCAGGTTCACTTTTAAAAATAAAGGGGAGGTGGATTGGAATCCAAAATGGTCACACACACACACAATAAAACAAAAGTATAGATGAGAAGCAGTTAAATTATAGCACCCACAGCAATAATGCTTCCTGTACAGCAAATGTATTTTTAATTTTTTCCACTAAGGCTTATACCTAGAAGTAATTCACACTGATTACTAAATAACCCTTGTGAGTTGCTTTGTCTTTTGAATTTTAAAAAATACACTTGCCGTGAGCAATGAATTTCATAAACCACCAGCTCTCATGCTTGATGAATCATTCTTATTTTATGCAGTGCTGTGTGATAGAGAACTGAGATAAAATATTCTATCCACAAGCTATTCAGTACAATTTATCATCAGCGGCTCACTAGTCCAGTGATAATACCTGGCTTGCAGATTGTAATGATCAGATTCTGTTTTTATTTCAAACAGGAGCGATCCAAATACCAGAGTTTTTAATTTACATACATTAGTGAGGTTCAAATGTGGCAATAGCTACAAGCAAATTCACTTGCAAACTGAATGCTCGCCTTGCATAAATGGGTTCCCTTTAGCTATTACTCACCAGTGAAGTACCCAGATAAAAATGAAAACAAAGAGGAAATAAGGGAAATCATGATACAAACACCATACTGTGGACTAGGATAATTACTGAACTACAGTGAAGGTCACGTTTATATCTGTTTTAGTAATGATTTCTTATATCTCCCCTTTTGTATTGAAAGCATAAATGACATCTCTTTTTTACATTATTACAGTACTGTATTCCTTATATTCTGTAGTTTTCCAAAGTTCCAGCATATTATCATTAAGAAAAGTTTTTCTTGGTGTAAATTCAAACAAATTAAATACTGAAACAGCTGATAAAAACATAAGCAACTCCAAAATATCTGTAAATTACACCAGCTTGAGCATTTAATAAAAAACAATGGACCTATAATAAAATACCTCTTATAGCTATATCACTTTTATACTGACCACGGTATTGAGCTTCAATTCCCAGCAGCATCATTACTAGGCATTTTCTGCCACCTTTCTAAATCTGAAAAGCTTCCTACATTTAGTGAAGATTAGGTAATGCTACAAGCAATCAATAACAGCTATCAATTCCATACCTTGTTTGGAAGAACAAGTTGATTAAAAGTAAGTAAAAAGGATGGTTGAATATGCTTTAAAACTATCTGATTCTTCTAACTACACCATCATGACATAAAAACTATTATTCACAGGCCAAAAAGGTAGGTCTTAGCAATAGCAAAGCTATGATGCAAAGGAACAAAAGCCAGAATATTCTAAGCTTGACACTCTCCTTATCTTACCACAGAAGAAGGAAAAAAAAAAACAAACACAACAAGGAATAAAGAAAAAGGAAAGGTGCACAGAAGCCCAAGTGAAAACATAAAAATACCATGTCAAACTCAACTTTGATTTCTTGGGCTTTTCTTGGCTTGTGTCTAAGCTTTAATGTTCTCTACAAGTAGTCCTTGTCTCTGATTGTTCTTACTTTCTGGACTTTTTTCCCTCAAACAACTTTTTAAAAAAAAAAAATTGTTGGAAGGTAGAAAATGCCTACTATTTACCAGTAACTTAAAAAAATCTTGTAAAAGCAGCTATCATAAGCTCAGTTAAGACTTCACTTATTAATGACCATGTATACTCTTCTGCATGTGTACAGTCCTTATTATGTAGGCACAAGTAACAGCCTCATGAATGCAAATACGCAAATATGATCTTGATTATTTAGGTCTTTTCCCCATAGTACACACTAGTGACCTTCCAATCCCCTGAACCTGAATCCTAAAGACTGCTAAATCAACCAGCTTAGAAGAACTTCTAGCCTTCCTCATAGGGCACAAAAGAAAGGAAGTCTCTGGTGAAACTCATACAAATTCACCACATTCCCTATTTTCTTACTGTCTACCCACAGCTCAGGCAGTTTCATATTCCTCTGCTAGAGCAACTCATTTGCCTCACTACCAGTGGGAAGAGTCAGTGAAGTGGCCAATAATCTGAAAATGTGTTTAATCTTGATTAGACAAATGACAGAGAGGAAGATGAGATCCCCATTTTTGCCATTCATCCATGACTGCTGAACGTAGCTGCCTGAAATGCCCCTAGGACTGGCTCTGTGGCAGATGGAAGGGACTCCTGCATCCAGGATACCTTTAGGTTGCACTGAGGTGCTTTTCCATCTGCCCTTCTTGAGTGCTTCAGTACAATAGGAAAATGATGGCACGCAACTCTCATTTTAATGTGGTTTTCATAATAAACTGTCAATCCTTAAGAAGAAGAAGTTGCTAGGCAGTGGCCCTTTAAAATTTTAATCTAACTTATGAATAGAATCACAGACCAGATATTGTTCTTCAGCAAATGGAGGGCAAAAACCATCAGCTAAATTGCTGAAATAGCTGCCAGAAGATGCTATTCCTATTTCTGGAGAATAAACTTCTGCAGCCATAAAGATCCACAGAAAGTCAGAAGCCCCTTCCTTCATATAGACCTCTTTTGGTGCTGTATCTTTCTGGTGAAACGAACATTTCTGAATCTGCAGTTATTTATGCTCAGAAAGGTAAAGTTCACCTTCCTGCTGCTCAGAAAAAAATCAATGTATGTGGGTAATCTAAAAGAGAATAAGGAAATTGCAATATATGATATGTAGTCAAAGGACTACTCCGAAACACTTTATAGGCTATTATTTCAGCTCACAGACTAAATGAAATAATGCTTGATCACACTGTCATAGACTGAAGTGTCCGGCCCCAACAGTCTCATTCCCTGTTATAGCTCTATATAGAAACTTTTCTAGTCTGTTGCAAATTTTGCTCAGTTTGGGCCCTGTTGTAGAACTTAAATTCACACTATTGCTTTAAATGCTGTTTGAGCACAAGAAACACTAATGCAACATTTTTCAGCTTTGATAATACTGTAATAACCTTTGTGTGATCACTTAAGAAGATATATCCTTGGAGATGCAGTAACTTTATGATATTTCTGAGACTCCAATCTGGCTCAAAGTCACTGCAGTAAAAATAATCCTAACTAGAATTGAAATTACAAAGACCAAGATGCGTGGAAAAGCATATCAGAATTAGAACCAAAATTTTCCTTTTTGTTCTTTTTGCTTTGAGGGAGGTGTAAGACAAGCAGGAAGAATTACTTCTTGTTTACAGAAAAAAGACAAAACTCAAGCCTCAAACTAATAGACAAATTGTTTATGGTTAAACAGCTTTCAAAAATACTACATATTCATGATACCTATACCTTGACAAACTGATGATCAGCACAGTCTTAGCTTGTTGCAAGTTTTAGATCATCTTGCCAAATATCTGAAATGTACTTACAGTGAAAGCAATTTCTGCTGCAGTAGCATAAAGCATGCTTCTGTGCTGCAGCATGTGACACTGGCTGATAATAAAGGAATGTGATGTGAGACCGTGCAACTTTTACAGCAATCTCCATTGCTTTAAATAATTTAAAAAACAAAAGTAAAATAAAATGAGAGAGAGAAAGAGTTCTAGATTAAGAAGTAGTTATATTCTGGCATGAAGGTTTCTCAGTGGAATATTACTAAACAAATAGGAAAACTAGGGAGATTCTGTGGAACCATATAATGATGATATCTGATGCAATGAGTACAATTTCTAGTGAAATAGATCAAAAATGCTGTGCCAAAAGCACTGTTAAATGCTTCTCATGTGATAGTGAATTTCTGCTAGGAGATGGGGGATGGGATGTAGAAGGGTGATAGGAAGAAGGAGAGAGAAAAAAGGAGCTCATTTGACTCTGGATTTGAGTTTGTTCTTCATGAAATAAGTGATAAAATTCCACTGAAGTCAATAGCACCAGAACAGATCTTGTAAGATGAGTGATATTTTAAATAATCAGATACTTCTAGTCAGGGGAAAAACCACTCTACACTTCGTTATCACACTCTTTATTTTTCTGAATATCTGACTCCTTTGCTGTCTGTCATTTTCTCCATGACAGATCAACAGAGAGAAGGCCTAAAACAGCTCTTGCAAGACGGAAGGCTATAATAGCTAACTTCCCTGATTTTCGTACATTTAGAGGAGCAAAGAATCTGACAAATAATCCCCACTGCCATTGTGCGGCCATTACACTGTCCTGCGAGCCTGGACAAGTTATTAGGTCAGACGCTAACTTCCTAAGTAGAAAAATGATGTGGTCGCCTTTGTCCTCTCTGCAGTAATGGCTGGAGTCAGTACTAATTAAGGCCCTGCGGCAGTGTGGTACGAGAGAGGTCAGAGACTTCTTTCTGACACCTAAACAGTGCTCAGCTCAAAGGAACTGCCCCTAATCTGAAATGATGTGATGTAGAGCTGGCCTTTCAGCTTCACTGTATATTTAAAGGAAAATGACAGTTAATGACAGGGGTGTCAAAAATGAGCAGATGGAGAGGCTAAGGAAAACATGGCTCTATGGTAAAATTTACTTACAGTTCATCACTGTGCTTAGAATTAGAGGTTACTGCACAAATGTAGAAGGTTTGGATACCTTTCCATTATTTCTTTTTTGAAGAAAAAATATTTGCCTTATGCACATAGATTGAAGAAAGTCTGTTGACAAAGCAGACTTATATTTCCATTGTTACACAAAAATCAGTACATACATACCCCCACACAGCCTACACTACCTTCATTTGTCTGTTATCAAAATAAAATATGAAAATAATAATAACAATATTTAATCTCATTCAGTAGATTACTACTTTCCATTTTATCTTGTTGGGAGTAACCATTGCAGTAATTAATCTTCTAGTCATTTTCTTTCTCCCCTTCAGGCATGGAACTTGGGAAACAAAAGCAATATTCAAAACAGAAACCAAGATTTATTGTCAGTTAGTCATAATAGACACCTGCACAGATTACTAATTACAACAAAACCATAAGGTCTGCTGGCACAAATCCTTTCCCATTCTCTCTTTTTATCCACCCCTAGTGACACACCTGCAAGCCTTTAATTGATGTATTTATCTCAGGAGTCCTTGTTAGCATTGCATTATAGCATCACCATTCACAATGCTATAGTTAAGGTTCGGTCAGCATTTCCACTGTTGAGGCTTCCCTCCCTCCTTCCTTCACTTTCCTCCCTCCCCTCCAACCCCCTTCTCCCCGGCTCTTTAAGGAAATTTGCTCCAGGCTAAAAGTTGAGTACTGAGGTCTTAGTCCAGGCTCATATGATTCTTTTAATCAAACTAGAAAGAGAATTGTTTTGGAATGTTTTAAAATTATGTTCAAAATGCAAAAACAAACAACAAAAATAATCCACAAATTTTTTCAAGGCTCACATAGTTGAACCATATCTTTGATGTATTTTAAAATAATAAAAATTTAGCAAATAATTAGCCCACCACACGGAATTGTAACATCTGGTATTTCCCTGGAAAGTCAAAAGGAATGAGATCCACAATAGCTAAAAAAGAGGTTTTCAAGCAAGCCCTGTAATAGATTCCTGTAAAATATACTAGTAAACTTTCAGAATATGAACGTGAAGTAATTATTATCACACAGAGCATAGATAATGTAATTTCTGTCCCCAAATGATGTATATTATTTAGTATTTTTGCCTTACAATCGTAAGCAGTTCCTATCCATATGTTCCAGAGGATTTATATGAATTACTTGTGTACAACTGCTCAATATTATTACCTCTTCTAAACTAGTTTGAAAAAATAATGTTTAATGATATTGTAGAGCTGCCATTACAAATATCGAAGGTGACATTTATCTATATAAATCTATCCCTATATGCATAAAGCCAGAAGGACAGTCATTTCAATCCATAGGTCTGACTAACATAGAAGGGGAAAAGATAAAAAATAGGGAGAAATAAAGGGAATTCAGTTTGTCTCAGGGTGTCATGTGTCATCTGACAGAGTTTAAGAAACAGTTTCTTCTGGATGGATTCTCCCTACACAGCCCAGGCCTCAGTTCAGCAATATATTTAAAGACTGCGTGACATGAATCAGGATACTGTTTTATATTTCTTGTTGACATGGGCCTGGCACAGCCTATCTAGCATTTCTGTTCCCATCAGGACCTTTCTCCACAAGGCCCATTAGAATTTGACTTACTCAACAGGCTGCTGTAACAACAACAGCAACAAAACCCAACAAAAATCCAACCAACCAAAAACCCCACCCAAAACAAGTCAACTAGTTTTAATATGACTCTTAATTTTGCCTAGCCAACAGAGTCTAATTAAAAGATTAATTGTGACCAGTGAGTACATGACCCAGGTTTAAGGTAGTTCAGAGTGGTTTTGGTTTTTATTATGTTTAGAAGATACCCATTGAAATCAAATCCTCTTCTCTTGCCAGAACAATTTGTCCTACAGGACGACTCCATAGCAAGAACATGTGGACACTTCTGTAGCACTCCACCTGGACTAGGTAGCTACAAATTGACCCTGGCCTTGAGAGGTGTCATGCCAAATGACCAATTATCACTCTGGTTCACTAAACTCCAATTCTGCCTTCTTTTTCAAAGAATGTAGCCAATTCCCCCTTTCTAATGAGCAGGGGGACTCAGCAGAGAGAGTTTGGCCATAAGGATGTAAGCCTTTATCTGTATGGCGTTTTGGGATTGGACACTTGCGTTTCCTGGGATTTATGTGGACTTGGGAAGAATTTCTTGGATCTTACAGCCCCCTGTACCTCTACCTCTCCACACAGTTTCTACTCGGAGGCTGCAATGTGTTTTGCATATTTTCTGTTTTATAAACTGGTATCGTTCCACAGGCCTGACTCAAGTTAGGCCCTGCAGCTCTTTTTGCAATCTGAGCCTGGACATACCCTACAAACAGCTGTTCTGCTTCAAAACATATTGCTTAGAAACAAAGCATTAGATAAAATACTTTAAAACAACCAGCACCCAACAGAGATCCAGAATAACCACATTTCTGCTATTTCACAATTAACTAGACATGTCTATTTTTCCTCTGACATCCTCATTCCCAGTAGCTTTTGGAGCCCAAGACACACTTTCCCTTTTCCTACCATCCCTCCTGAGACATTCTCCATTATTAAACTCTGTAAGTATTCTTTGTTCTCCTATGCTCACAGCTTAAGCCTGGTCTGCTGAAAACTAGATGTCTGGAAAACTTGCCAGAAGCTGGGATGGTATGCCAGGGAAGCATGACTGTATGCTTGACCTCTTCCTCTGTTCATTCCCTCAGCCTCTGCTACTGGCGGCTGTCAGGTTCCTATTACAAAACCCTCTAGTAGTGCCAGCACTGTCCTGTAACCAGAGTATTAGCTGGTAAAGAACGATATGAACCCATTTTTTAAAATTTCTGCCTGTGTTTAGTCATATCTGTTGACTGACAGTCAACATATCCAAACATTTAATCTCATCTCAGTAACCAGATGAACACACAGTTTCCATGAATAATAATGATCTTGAGGGCACCTCAGAATCCACCGAGTGGCTAAATTCAGTATTTAATTATGGAATATGAGCTAGTATCTAAATATGCATGAGTTGGAATATAAATTTGGGTTAAATAATTGTCCTATAGCAGATGTATCCATCTCCTCTGAAGTAGGTCGGCCATCTCTATAGTGTGTTGTTCCATGGCCAATGCAGACGTGACCCAAAACAGATGGGATTCTTCACAGAGAAAGGGAATTTACATGTTTCACTTAAAACTGAATTCAGCTTCTCTTGGAAACAAGGAAGTAAAATTTTGGGGACTGCTGGAAGTTGAGTGCTTCTAGAAGACCTACTAATTCACTTCTAGAAATGGGAAGCATTTAGAAATGCATTATTCTCTTTCAGATTAAATTCACTACTTCACCAATTGACAGAGCAAAGCCTATGCACCAGTTAAAATCCATTTAAGCTGCATTTTTAGGGCTTAAGTGAGGCTTACATGATGCCTAGGTTTTGTGCTAGTCTTCTGCAGAGAGGATGAATCAGACCCTTATGTAAACTAATCAGTTTTGATGTTCTCTCTTCCATTTAAAACCCGTGAATTATTAATCTCTATGTGTACAGTAATTTCTTGAAGCATATTTTATATGCAAATTCATATTAACATCATAGAAACATCTATAATACAGACTGAAATAAATTATGAGGTATTGTGTAAGGGATCCTAGCCATTATGACCTATCAAGTCAAAAATCCAATGAAATTAAAAAAAAATATATTATGCCCCTTAAACACATATTTACATAATAGACTGTAATGGCTCAGAAAAAAATCTCTTACAGCATGTAAATAATGCATGTTTTTAGATTTGTCTAAATACATATGCACATGTATTTACATATTAACATGACAGGTTGCAAAGACACTAAATTAACCGGCTTGCATGGTCTTGTGTTCTACATGAGTGTTTTTGAACACTTAGTAGAGAAAAAATTAAATCACAGATACGTACCTCATATTCAAGCAAAGAACTGATTTCCTATTCCTCCTGAAAAACTTAGCATTTATGGTCAATTTAAAAATCAATATTCTAAAGCTTTCCAATAATTTATTGTTGATATTTTTAATTCAAGATCTTCATAGTACCTCCATGTTGACATACTACCAGCAACTCCACTAATCTACAACAAGAGGAGATGGTAGCATTTGCAGGTAAGAAATTCAGATTTAAACCCTGACATAAATTTTAACTGGCAATAGATTTTGTGAGTTGAGTTATAAAAGGTGGAAGATTGATGATTAAGTTGAATAGATATTCTGAAAATGTTGACCTTGCAAAAGCCGTAAGTTTGTGAGAACACATCTACTGCCTGTCACACTGCTTCAACATCACTTGTGTCTCATCAAAGTTTATACTTCTAATTCAGAAACCTAGAAACACTGAAATGTACATAATGTTTAGCTGAATGAGTAGTGACATGGAAGCCATTTATAAACTCTTTAGCGAGCAGAAATTATTTGCATATTAAAGCATCTGAAACCACCCCTCTTTGCTTTTAGCCACTTCAACAAATATTCAGATCCCATGTCATCTATCAGGTAGCTGGACAGATCAGAGACAGGCAGAAGAACGTTCTGTGACCCAATCTACAAGTCTACACAAGATAGTTTCAAAGGCACGAATTAATACTTCCCATTGACTACAGGTGTTGATGCATCACTTTAGCTACAGACTGATAAGAAGTTTGTAGGATTCTGTGATGATAAAAGATCCACTACTCATACCGTTAGTCCACTGAAAGTCTATTTGAAATAAAAATAATAGTGACAGTCAAGTATGTTAATGTCCATAATCATTGTAAATTATAACTGTCAGTGGTCACAGACCTATCCCACGAAAACATAAGGTAACAATTTAGCCTTATATTACTACTCTCAGAGAAGAATATTCATAGGAAACTAAAATTCTATGGGGATTATAACATATATTCTAAAAATAGAATGTTTTGGGATTCTTCTTTTTTCTTTTTTCCCCTAAATGCAGTATTTCCATATAAAGCAGTGTGACCAGAATTTTGCACTAAGTGTCCGTTGTTGAAATATACCAGTCTCACTTTAGAGTTACTGAAGATGTTCACAGTGGTTTTAATTCTGAATGGAACACTGCAAGATACCAGGAAAGCAATAGTTTTAGTCTAGAAATAATAGCATCTAACCACAGAGGAGAAAACGTACCCTCCCTCCTTAAATATATAGCAAAAATAATGCTGAAATTGCAGGCGGTTGCTTATCTTTATGATCTGGACAGTGTGCCTCATTTTCATTTTCTCTCACACAAAGACATATTGAATGTGTAAAGACAGTTTCTCACAGTTTGAAAAGAGGAACAAAAGGAAGCTATATTATAAATTAATATGAGAAGTCAAAGATTTGTTGACTCAAGCTGCATTAAGAAATATGTAATTTTGGACTCTCTTTTCAGAAAACTGCAATCTCATCAAAATGTCTTCTATATAAAAACCAATATTCAGGTTTTTGGTTTTGCCAACGTGCACAAGGATGAGACATGCTACAGACATAAATTTTGGCTTGCTTATCTTACATTGTGTCAACTTTTATTCACAATCCCATAAATCCATAATTGTTCACAATTTGAAAAAGCAACAGAGAAAGGGAAAAGTAAAATTAATACAAAAGAGACATTTAATTAAAGAGCTCATTTGATTATTCACTTTTTAGAAATACTTGATGACAAATCTTCTGTATTATAAAACATATATTTTCCCAAGAAAAGTGAATCAAAATTATGATGTCAGCACAAAGAATGCATTCAAATACATTAAAATATTTGTCTGTGAGTGTAGGGACTCAGAACTGAAATTCCAAACCCTACGTGTTAGGAAGCTTACTTAGGTTTAGCCATTTCTTGGGGTTGGGTGGGGTTTTGTTTGTTTGTTTGGTTTGGTTTTTAGTTTGTTTCTTGGGGTTTCTTTTTTTTGGGTATATGTGTTTTTTTCTGAATTATAAGTGATCATATGGTTCCTTGGAAAATTAAAAAAAAAAAAAAAAAATCAACAAAACAACAGGCCACCGACTTTAAGTCTATAACTAAAACTACTGCATTACTGTATTCCTTCTGTATGTTCTAACTGCCCTCCAAATAATTACAGAGTGGAGACTTGGCTGTCATTCATGTGTATCTATTCCATTGTGTGAAGAGAGAAAGAAAATGGTTGCCCATACATTAGCACATCACCCATGGCTAGTGCAATGACAAGATAGATTAGGATGTATATTAAATCTCACACATGACTGCCTTTCTGTATCAAGGTAAAAAATACTTGCTCTTACATACATTAGGGACTAGTGTTGGGCTGACATCTACATTAATATTGACAGCATATCAACATTTTTTACATTAACTGAGTCAATAACTAGTCTAAACCTGGTAAAATTTAGATAACAAAAATGAAGAAAATATCTAGCAAGCAACATTAGATTATTGTATCTAAGAAAAGAAAATTAACCCCCAAATACTACATTGCTTTCCTGAATTATCAATCCTACAGCAATACATCAACCAGTGTATACAGCTGTGACTTGGTAATCCAATCTCATTTGTCAAACAAGAATTCTAGCAGATAAGGAATGCTTCTAGGAAAAGAAAACCCTGCACAGACAATAACATAAATATTATATACATAGGAGGTTGATTATAAAAAGCTGGATTAGCATCATTGTATTACTTCACCTCCTAAACATTACTTTCACAGACGTGATGAAATTGTCAGGCAATAATCCCACTTCCACAATAGCTGCTTGTGACAAATGCACACAAAACCTGCACGAACGCAGGACTATTTTCCTATCTTGCAGGGGAGTTAAAATGTTTATTTGTATTTTCCATATTAAAAAACCTTTAAGTCAAAACTACTATGTAGGTTAGCTTAGGAAAGAGATTTCATTATTTACCTTTGCTGTAAAATCTCCAGTAAATGAGCAGTCGCTTCTCATTCAAAGCCAATGTCTTGGTTTCATTAATAATTAAATGTTGTTTTCCAATGATATCTAGCTATTTTATGCTCTTGTCTTTGAAATATATTATCTTCCAAATGAAGCTCAAAAAAATACTGCCAATGTTTTTAAGGTGCCATGCATTTTATAAGCATGCATGTGAATGTTGGGAAATAAAAATGTTCGTTCTCCCAGATTCACTGTACTCACAGTGAAAGAGGAGAAATGCTAGGAAATCAATACACAAAAACTTTTGGACCCAGAATCCATTGGCCAAAAACTGATATGTAAATGTTTATAATTTCAATCTTAGCAATTAGGTTGCTACAGTTGGAAGCACCCCAGAGTATTATTACTCGGCATAAATAAAAGCATGAGGCAGCCATGCAAAATTTTTAGATTTTAAACTCACAAAGGAGCAACATTTCAAGTGTCATTCATCTCAGAACTCATAGAAGCTTTTGTTTAACCATCCTTCTCACTGAAGGCTACCTTTCCCCTCTATTTTAGTGTACTGTGGAAGATGATGAGGGTTAAAGCGATGTTCTTGACAATATTTACCTCCAAATGATCCCATCTTTCATTTATTCAAGTCCTTGAGAACAGGGATGAAACAGGCCATGAAAAACCTAGGCTTATGGATAGGAGTTCTTCCACCAGGCAATACTATAGGTAAACAATGGGCAGGAAGAAGAGGCCTCTCTCTACTGTTCTAATGCTCTTCTAGACTCTTCTAGCTAAACATAAAAGAAAGAGATGCAGAGAAATGCCTAGCACAGAACAGAACTATCATTCTAGTGGTTGAGATGTTGACAGCATCCAAGCTGATTAATTGATATCAGTAAAGCACACTGAAAAAGGTTAAAAGAACACTAACATGCAGTGATATTATTGTGATCATTAGGATGGCATATTTCTGTCTTTGCTAATGAATCTTCTTTTATCAGCTCAATAAACTAATGTAGGAGTGCAATTTTTCAATTACATTTTCATAAACAGATGGCAGAATTTAATAAATTAATGTTTATAATAATGGTACAGTTATGAGGCTTGTACTTTTATGTATTTTGCGCTGAAGCTTTTGATACTAAATCCCAATAATGCCAATCTCCTTAGTACAGAGTAGCTTCATGTTCCTAGGTTGCTGTATAATGATCTCTGATCTTTCACTGTAAAGATAGGGGTGGCTCTAGGTAGTAAGTTTAATTTATTAAATAACAGGGATGTTAATCTGTTTGTCATAGACATTTTAAAAAAATGATTATTCTTCTGAACTAAAACACACTGTTGCAGGGCAGAAATGATATTTAAGCGCTATTGCAGAATGCATCTTTTGTTCCTAAACTTTATTTCTAACAGGGGCTAAATGATGCCCCATTTAAAACATTTTCAATTCGCAGAGTCCACATGTGGCCACATCCTAGGATTGCCAGACACAGTCTATGTTTCAGAAAGCTAAACCTCATAAATCTCCAGAAATTCCTCACATCTATTATGTTTACCTTCTGCTGCTGATGAGCCTGTTGGGCTCTGTATGGAGGAAATTACAAGCACTCCAGAAGATTTGGCAAGAAGATGCTAGAAGAAACAACGGGCAAAAAAAATTCTTAACTGAAACATCACATCCAGCTTTGGCTACCATTTACATATTTGACATTACAGCTACTAAAATGGAAATTCCATCGAAATGGAAGAAATCATTTTCAAAAATCCCTATCTGATTAGTGTTAGTTATGTCTGAAATTAAACATGTTAAGCTACACTCAGTGTATATGGACTCCAGCTGAATTCTAACATTCATACTGAAATTTGGTCTGTTTATACACTTTTTGAATTAAGAACAAAAGGGAGTTGTATCCTAGAGCTTTTTTTGCCTATCATCTTCTAGATCATTTCTATTAATCAGTATTACAAAATGTCTTCCTTAACTTAATAGATGTTTGCAGACCGTGGTAACAGCTGCTAACTAGTAAGGAAATGCCAGCAGAAATATTTTATCGTCACACATTCAAATACCACTGGAAATTTGTTTCTAGCTAATGCCAACTGAAATGGTTATGTTCGAGGCATATTTTTCATAGTGATCAAAAAGTAGTAGTTCAAAAGTCTCCCCACTTAATCCTTGACAGGGCCAAGGGCCAAAGAAAATCAAATTAGTTAATCACGGAAAGAAAATGAAGTTGCAAGTTTAAAATTTTGTTTGCTAAATAAAATAATTGTTAACTGTGTTGCACATCCACATGCACACATCCTTGCACAACCACAAACAACTCTGAAATAAATACCTAGAGTTTAGAAACTCCATTGAAAAGGACGGAAATCTATTCTGAAATTACTGGCAGAGTAACTGCCTTGATGTCCTCTCCCTGGGATCACTGCCTTCCTACCTGACAACAGCAGGGGCGGAAGGGCTCAAGCCCAGCCTAGGCTACTGAACACCCTGAAGGATGAGGTCACCAGAAGGGATTTTTATCAGAATCTTGTATGTAAACAATCTTACAGAACTAGAAATGGTTGCTTCCATCTCTACATAAAGGGGTGAAAGTCACAGTGAGTCTTTCTTACAAAAGAGAAGCGGAGAAATACTTCGGATTATGTATGAACTGTATGACTGTACATCCTCCAAAAACAAGTCATAAGAGAGAACTATCAGGTTTTGGAAACTAAACAAAAGTCTGCTCTTAATCTGGTGTCTTAACCAGCTTCATAACCTTTGAGTATTCCTGCTTTTAAATCACCCAGGACAAGTCTGTCTGGCTAGTAGTACAGAAACATACAATAAAATGGTAACCTGTGATACCAAAAAAAAAAATATTTACAAAGCCGATATATAAAAGCCACATCTGACATAGCTGAAAGGAAAATCCTTTAATACAGTTAGAACAATGAACACGGTGTTGGTCACTTTTTAACCCAGAGACTTCACAAGATATTAATGCCAATTATTATAAATAAACCCGCATGCCTTGAATACTGCCATTACTGAGACTAACTACTGCCCAGTATTAATTATACCCACTAAACAATACACAAAATTTTAATAACATTCACTCTTATCTCCATGAAAATCACTACAGTGCCTTTATAACCTTTAGTCCCAAATGCTCTTGGAATTGTTTGGCATTTTGCCAGAACAGAGCTTGAGAAGGCTAGATAAGAGCCA
>NC_091015.1:137031503-137076503 GCF_041296385.1 Aphelocoma coerulescens | reverse complement strand
ATCAGGGGCTTTCTGAGGCCATTGAAATGTCTTAAGTTTTAATTAAGTTGGAGTTGTCAGAAGAAAGCTTTTTTGGCACAGAGTCAGGGTCATTAATTACTGCTATCTTTGTTTCTTTCAGAAAAAAGAACTCTACTGACTTGTTGGGTTACTTACACAGCCTACATTTTCTATCCTGCAGTCCTTATTCACCTCCAAGCGAGGCTTGATTAAGCAGTTTACCAATTACTTCCATCAATCTGGTTTACAAGTCCTATGGGTAATCGTAACTTCAGAAGCTTTTCTCTCTGCTGATTCGAGGTACAGTAGTAATGAAAGCAGCATTACTGTTAGAACCAAAAAGCATTTTAAATGTCTAGATTTTCCACCCTAAATGATACTTGAATCACATTCGTGATTTTATCATTTCGTACACATCCTCTTATACGCTTTTTGCTGGATGGCCAGTTATTAGCAGACACCAGACATGCTGCATAAAACTAAGCAGAATAAACATAATTTTCTTGCTGTCTTGCAATTCTGGGGTTAAAGTTAATGCTTTTTATCAGTCAAATACCTCTGAATAAGGCTGCATTCAAATCAAAGGACATGGTATCTGCATTAGATAATAGTAACAATTTTATTGCTAGGTGCCATTTATCAAAAAATTTAAAAGTCTAGAATAATAAGCTGAAATTGCTACCCCATAACAATTATTCACTGGCCTAAGTAAAGGCTAATCTGTAGGCATCATTTTTACCAGATGCATTCACATTATAAAAAAGCCAAAATCTAAACTGGCACTAATTTGCTGCTTCATGAGAGTTTGAGATATGGGGAATACACGGTCTTCCTCCTTCCTAGAGATAATGGTCTCGAGTCTCAGGGTGAAATACAGTATTATACAGCAACATTCTATCTATCCATTCCATAGATAAAGGGAAGATTTTGGGTTCTAAGTTTGTTCATTCTTTGCCTCTGGTTGTCACTTATTTCGTATATATACACAATTAACAAATATTCCTCTAAAATACACCAGATTTTGATAGTCATAAAGTTTCACATGCCCAGTAAAATCTTGGGTTTAGCTAAAGTGTTTTGCATAACTACCATTACCATTATTAGACAGCTTGGTAACTATTTATCTTTCTAAGTACACTGTTTGTTTATTTAAATGAAGTTTGTTCCATGAAAATCCTCAAATTCCTTGAAGCCTGCAAAAGGCCTATGTCAAATGACATATTTTTTGCTGTTTTTAATAAAAACATTGGCAAAATAATGTTTTTCAGAAACTCTGACTTGGATTTCTGATTTATAGAGTATACTTTACCATTCTGAGCTACTCAGCTCAGCAAGTGGTTGTTCAGAGACTGCAAGACTTGAATGTCTGTGGCGTAGTATAAATTATTTTGATCCTCCCTTGGGTATTTACTTAATTTCTCACCCATTTACTGTACTTCACATAAAATGGCAGAAGCAAGATAGGAACTATTAGAAAGCTGGAAATACTACCAAGAACTTTAACCAGCTCTAGGAAGTTAGGATATCTGCAACAGAGGCAATCTGCTGATTAAAAAATGACTTTGCTGTGCATGTTTCTGTCTGTTATCTCTGTTTTCCTAAATTCAACATGCAAAGTAGCAATCCCATACACATAGCAGCAGATACTTATTGAATAAAATATTAAAAGTGGTTCTACAAGGAGATTACAAAACTGTGGTGAACCTTCTTATAAAATAGCCATCTTCTCTATTTGTAGCTTTTTTTCCCTAACAAAACAACACAGAATTCCATTGCTCTTTGCTGCTGTTTTCATTTTTTTTCACCTTAGTTAAAATCATCTCTATCACTCTTTCTAGCCACTTATGTCTGCAGGATGAATCTATACACAGATACACAGCTGTCATCATATCTCTGAATCCTTTCTACACACAAACCCAGCTTCACCAGTGTAGACCTGCAACTTGCTGATGAAGTGCTCTTGAAATGGAACACTGGAAAAACCTAACCTCAGGGACTTGCTCTCCCACCTTTATGTTTTTCAGGATGCGTCTACCCCCAGTGTAGTTACAGTACCTGCACCTACAACACTGTGAATGGATATACTAGAACTTGGGCTCTTTTCTCTCTCCTTTAGTAGGGACTTGAACAGGCCTTTTTGGAACTCCAGCTTACTTTTTTTTCCTTCTGTAGTTGAATAATATCTTTAAAATCCATCTCTCTCTTTAAATAAATGCACACAGAAATAAATACGCTGATAAGAAAAGACCTATGAGGCTGCCACTGTCAAAAAGCCTGTTTAAGAGGCTTACTTGTTTTATTCTATAGCTAACTGCAATTCCAACCCTTTTTAACCATGATGAGAAATAGGAAACTTTAATAGCCTAGTTCTGGTCTTAAATGCTGTGCATGTGCACCAGCATATATGTTTTAAAAATTGGAAACATTTACATGAACACAGTACATCAAAAGCTGTTTTAACAAGCTGATTTAACAAGGTATTAAGATGCGTATTCAACCGAGGAGGTGGAGATTCAAATTCTGTAAATTTATGAACACAAATGTAGCAAAAGTACTGTAAAAAAAGTACTGTAAAAAAAATGAAGAGTTTGTACATCCTTTCTGAATATTCATCTCAACTTAGACTTTTCACTATGAGCTTAGTCCTTTATTTATAACCTTTAATTTGATTGTTAGAGAAAACAAGCCATTACTGCTTCATTCAATATTGCTTGAACATACTGGATTATTCCCTTGCAATTCTGGTCCTTTGCATGATTTTATCTTAAATATATAACCAGGCTACTTGACCTGAAGAATCTCTGTCTCAATAAGTGCATTGCTAATATATATTAAGTAAGGGTGAAAAAAAAACCCCAAACATGTTAAAGCATCATTACACTAGCAGAACCTCCTAAATGAAATATTTATTTCATGATGAAATTCCATTTCTGTTCTTTATCAAGCAACAAGTTATAAGACTTTGAGACAGGTTCATCTGCCAGTAGAAAAATGATCAGTGCTAACATTCATCTGTATTGACAGTTTTGTTGAAGGTCAACAAACAAGTATATCTCTGTGCTGATATTAAGAGATACTTTTATAAAGTAAAAGAGAACGCAGTAAATCCTTTCATTTTAATAAAAATGAATTTTCAATGGCATTAGTAACTAAAAATCTCTGTTGGTTCCTTCTATATTAGAAACATGACTGAAATACATATTTCTCCATGTTTTCCTTATCAATATGTCAATATATGTACTTATATTCTGTATTAGATGGTGTGACATGAAAAATTATAATGGATAATATCCACATATTCTCCGTTCTGTGAAGGACACAGGTGAGGGAGATACAGTTCTCTAGCAGCCTTTTTGTGTCAACTCTAGGTAATAAACATGCATTTGGATGTAAGAAATAGAACATTGACAAAAAGGTTGAGGCAACTTGGACTTGGTTGACTTTCTAGACTCACCAAAAGCAGAGAAAACCAGCTGGATACAAATCAAAAGGTCTGCAGCACCCACACACACCTGGAACAACAGCTGTGCTTATAGAAGGACTATCAGCGACTGTTTCATCCTTTTGCACCTGATTTCAGGAGTCAGTGTTCCAAAAGACAGTATTTCCTGTATTTCTGCTTCTGCCAAAGACAGCCCTCTTCCACAAAGGCAGACTTAGGTAAAAGGGTAAGTCACCCTTACAAATTACAGAGTAAGTTACCAAGTTTCACTAATCGACTACTTTAAATTGGGGCATACATATTAGTATAAAAGATAGATAGATAGATAGATAGATAGATAGATAGATAGATAGATAGATAGATAGACAGATAGATAGACAGACTTACAGATATATAATGTGACCTTTGATTCTGTGTACTCAGCCTGCAAATGTCCAAAAATCTAAGCATACAGGTAAAGATAAGTGTGTTTTAAAATGGTCTTTTCTTCTGGTTAGACTTCTTTCAGTTACTGTGTCAAGAAAGAAAACTAACACATCCTGCTACAGATCACCTTTGAATGAACTGAACCACTTGGGCTAGGGGCAGTTTATTATGGTTAATTTGGTGCCAAGATGTCATGGTTAACAAAATACCTGACCCAGAAAAAAATGAAATTAACATGTTTGGTGTGCAAAGATACTTGGTTAAACAATAACTACTGTTCATTTTACTTGCCTTATATGGAAACATGAAAATTAAAGCTGAAAAAGACAGCAGCGTTCATCCAGCCGTGCAGGATGACTTCCTATTATATGCTTCAAAATTCATTGTCCAGTCTCATTTCACTATGAGAAAGCTTCCAATTACTATACCTATTCATATCTATTATTGTTTTATGACATGCCTAAAGCTGTGTGCAGTATTACATCTTATCAGAATCTGTAGAAAGGGGGCCTATCCCATTTCTAGTCTATAACATGATGCAAGCAAGAACAAACCTGTTGGGGGGACGGGGGGCAGTTGCTTCTTGTATCATATTGCAAACTCGTACCAAATTTGCTGCCCACTATCACCCCTGCCTTTTTTTTCAACATCAATTCTTTAAAAGCATCTTTCTCTTGCTGAATACCTGTGTTTTACATTATTATTTCAGCAGATGGATCAGATTCCATTTGCCAGGTTGAATCCCATTTTGTGATTTCCTCTCCATACTTCTAACCTGTCCTCACTTTTTATATCTTTACACTCTGTCCTCGCTGGTGTTGGCAACACCTTCCAGTTTTAGTACGACCTGCAGATTTAATAAATGGTCTGTTTACCTCCCCTTCCTTAATCATATGATCAACAAATTAAGTATGATGCTCACAACTGCAGAAGGCCTCTAGACACCTTACTCCACTCCCAAAACATAACTTGATCTCCAGCAACCAAATGAAAAATTCACATGGCAATATGGGCACACCCATGGTCATTTCAACTGCCCAACACCTTTTTCAAAATTTTGTATCTATCCCTTCATTCAAGCAAAGATCTGTGAGGCTGTTCCGTCCATACTATTTTTTTATTAAATTACAGTTTCCAATTATTTTTCCCTGACTTTCTGTACTTAAACTCATTTATTCCGCTCACTACATCACATTCTCTGGAAACTGCATTCCTGTTTCCTCAGGAAGTGATCCAAGGTTCACTTGGACCTCCAGCAACCATGTTCTTCTCCATGTTTCTCAAAGAGCTGGAAAAAGTGGTGGGAGTTCCACTAGATGGCATGGTCTCTCCTCCTTCCTGAAACCTCAGAAGCCCCTGAGTACACCCTCTTGAGACCAGGGACTAGGAAAAGAGACATTGAGACTACCCACCCAAGAACTCTACGGGAAAGCAAGTCCAGAAGACCACTTCTGTTATTTATCTTCATGTTCACTTTTGTTTTCATACTGTGTGTGTGCACAGCTCAGGAACAAACTATGGTCAAGAACTCTTGGAAGCACAGCTCCATCTTATCATCTCCACATGAGGCAGTCAGAGGGGCCAGGCAGCAGGAAAGAGGCAAGTAGCACCTGCCTGGATACTCCTGGCCTCCTGAAAATGCCTTTGGGCTAAGCAAGTGGAGACAAGAGAAACCATGGGGTAAAACCTTCCGTGTCAGAGCAATGATATTTGTTATCTTATTTATTAATCATTGTTACTACTTCAGATAGACTACAAATCTTTATGCAATCATGAAGATATGTACACATAGAGAATGAACCAAAAAAAACCTCCAACCCTGTATTCCTACTCTTCTCATCCTTCTAACTGCCCTACTTTTAGGTCATGTTCGACTAAGGCATATCAAGTTGAAAATTAAACTGTTTTGGGGTAAAGATGGTTTCTTGCAGTTTCAGTAAAGCTCCTATCACACCACTAGGCTTTATAAACAACAACAGGCAGCCCTATGGTAATTACCAGAATTACTCTTTTTTTTTCTTTTATTAAAGATTGGTATTAGATTTTCTTTTTCCCAATCTTATGATAATTCGTCAATTGTACTGTTCTTTTCAGAAATAATTACTAGTGATTATGTAAATTCATTATCTATGTCTCTTAAGAACATACCATGCTTATCATCCAGACCTGCTGTTTTACTTTATTCCATTTTTTTCTAAGTATTGCCTTACTCTTTTTTTATCAACAACTATTTTGAAAAGGTCTTAATTACTTGAGCTATTATGTCCTTACTCCTTTTAGTTTTCTTGTCAAAGACTGATTTTGAAAGTAGCTCAGCGCATCAGCCATTTCAGAACCAGCTTTCATTTTGTCACCCTCTTCATTTATTATTGAGCTTAGTTTTTCATTCCATTATTCTTTTTTCTCCAATATATTTGAAATGCTATTCTTATTTCCCCTGGCTCCTTTGGCTAGTATTAACTCATTCTTCTTTTGCATTTCTTTTAACTTTTCCAAGTCTTAAAAGAGTTTTAATTTTCTTGGTTGTTTCCATCTTTCATTTTTGCCTTGGGAGAGATCTGGCTTCCATGGATCTTTGAGCAGCCCCTGGTGAAACTACACCAACTTCTCCTTATCCCATATATTTTCATATTTCTAAAAGCTATAGTTTAGTGCCTTTCAGAGAGGCAAGTCACAGCTGGAAAATGTGACTGGGAGTATCTGACTGCTATTTTCAATTCTGATTGAGCTGTAAAACATAATAAATTATTTGACAATCCCGTGACTCAGTCTCTCCATCAGTGTAACCTGTGTATTATCTATGTCTTCAGAGGACTGTGCTAACACTTATTTAATATGAATATATCCTCTGACTTTCTCAAGTATCGTAAAGATAGAAACTCTTGTGATTTTATAGGGTTCTACAATTAAGTTTCTCAAGAGTAGAAATAGGCCAAATTCCTTTCTGAACACCTTAAAGCACCTACAAAATCAGTCTAGCTCAAAGTAACAAAAGGCAGGATTTTCTTCAGTTATTATATATGAATAAGATTTTGAACACTCCTTTATGTTCATTAGGTGCAATTTTCTATCTGATTAGCTCCAGTTGGCTGCAAAATATGCAAATACCTAACACGTTTGGCCATTTCCTCTATTTACAGAACTATAAAAAGATGTTGCTTTAGATTTGGTGTGTTTTGCAATATTATGGCTAGAAAAGGCATATTCTGGTAAAATTCCACCCGTCAGAATTCAGTACTCTTTGTAAAAAGAAAAAAATTATTACTTGCAAGGCCAGTAGTGGAACAAAAAACCAGCATTCCCAGCCCTGAACTGCAAAGCAAACAATGAAAACAATTTGCTAATAATTTGTCAAATTTCTAGCTTTGTTGCCACTACTAAATGCTTAAATGTGTGCACAAGTATGACAGCAGCAACTGACACAACATTTTTATGAAAGAGGAAAAAACAATGGGACCATAAAATCCTGTGTTTTAATAAGGAAATCAAGAAGAGCAGAAGTAGTCCCAGAAATTGAGTCAGTTCTTTCTTACTTTCATCTCTTCCTTCTCTCAACTCCAGCTTTGGAAGGAAAATAAAGCCAAAATTGAAAAATTAAATGCTAATTTTAAATATATGGATATCCAAATCCCCTGTGTTCAAAAAGACCCCAATGAAATTAGTATACCTCAGTGAAAATAAATGTCCTGATCACTTTTTCCCTCAGGAATTCTCTGCTTTTCCAGGTGCCTGCAGTGAGATCTCTTGCAATAATGGAGTAGTCCAATCTTTGATACTTAATTGTACTGGATTACTGTTTGGCAATGAACCAAGTGGTTGGCCTGGGGACAGATCATTTTATTTAACGGCTCATCACCAGAACCTCACCAGAATGCAAACAGAAATCACTATTCTGCTGCTGCCAAGAGACTGTAAGAACACAGGAGGCTAATCAGCCTGGGAGACACTCATCTAATGACATACACAGGTAAGCGTCTACTTAAAAAAACGAAAGGCCAAAGGCCAAAAAAAAAGGCCAAAAAAAAAAAGGCCAAAAACTTGAAATTATGAAGATCCAGAAATGCACAGCAAAGAGACACTTTTATCTAAAGGGAAAATCAACTAAAATCAAAACAAGTAGGGGTTTTTTTCATGGTTAATTACCATTACACTTACAATAACTTGTTACTTATTGTTTGTGTAATTTAGGCTTGAGGGAGCAATATGTGAAAAGTCCTCTCCAAAAAAGCTTCAAGGAAATTATTTATGTGAGCTCACAGATAAGAGCCTTTAGATTTGACATTTTGATTTCTATAATAAATTGTTTTATTTTAAAAGTAAAACATCATGTAAATTAATTCATCCCTCAAGCAACATGTAGAAAATGCCTCAGACATGTTTCAACAAATGTTCAGTCTTCAGCTATGTTCATTATAATGTTCTACTATGATAATAAGTGCTCTGTAAATCAATAAGTAAAACTACACAGTGCCCAATTTAGAAATGCAGCTTCCGTCTCCTCTTGTCCTTAGCAGAAGCAAATGGCTTTAGTACTGTGGTGTCCTCTCCTCCACTGTGACTGCGGAAAGGTTACGAAAGGCATTTTGTATGACTGGTTATGAAAGACACACAGCAGGGCAGTGAAAAGTTTTATGGGGGCTGTAGCAAATATCAACAGTTTACAGGGAAGGAGAAAAACATGTGTCAAAAGTGATTGTTTTCATCTCCAAGCAATGAGGTGAGTGAGGAAAAGAAACTAAAGCCTATCAACTAGCAAAATTCCACTTCTTTTTTTGCCCCCTCCTAATTAGCAGCCAGGGTCTTTACTATTAAATGAAATTTCCTATTAGGTTTTCTGGAAAAATTCACCATCTCTTCTCTTTCTTGTTCTTTTTTTTTTTCCCCTTCTTTTTTTTTTTTATTCTTTTTAATGCCTGTCCACACAACCTTTTCAACTTCTGTTTCATTTCCATGCAGCAAAGACACAGTTCAGACAAGGGATTTGATACTGCAGACCTAGTGAGGAAGAAGATAATTTGTTTCTTGCCACCAAGTTTTTCAGGGATACTAAAGAAACAGGGGTCAGCCTGACTGCTCTGACTTCCCATCTCCTGCTAGTCTTCCTCTTTCATAGGTGCTGCTCACTGCCAGGTCAGTAGGGTTTTTTTCCCTTAAGTACTATATACACTCCAGATTGAAGGTGCTTATCTAAATAAATAGACTATAAAGCACAACAGTGAATTTGTAATACAAACACTAAAAAAAAAAATCTAATATAAGCAACTGTTGTGCATACAGTTTACTACAGCCTTTTCTTAACCAAGATGTTTGCAGAAAAGCCTGACACATAGATACTACAAGCATAGGAAACATGTTAGTATCTTTGCAGATACTGAATTTCTGTAGAACACTCTGCACTAACCAAGCAGAAAACAGCATCAGATAAACATGTGATGAAGTATAACTCTGTGTTGTCATATGCTTACATGTCTTAGTGCACACACACAGAAGCAAGTATGTATTTTCTATGCATGTACGAACACAAGATCAATGTTACAACACATGGCATGTCCTGATTCTCCAACTGTTGTATTAAACTTGACCATGTTAAATATCATAGTCGCTCTGTCATCCAGACAAAATAAAGAGTTGAAATTATAGGCTGCAGAAGGAAGCACATATTAAAAGTTCATAGATGGGTCCCTAAAAATACACAGTTATAGTAAAAGCAATCAAACATACAGAAGCAATGATCAGGATCACTGAGCAAAATAGAGCAACAAAGACATATAGGAAACCAATTGCCTTCTGGCATTACCAATAGTAATATCATAAAGATGATAGCTATTTTCTACAAATAAATCTAAAATGACCTTTTGGGCCACATACAGTCTGTGATAATTTGTAATTTACTTTCCTTGATAATCTTTTCACTGGATGCCTGAATTTTCCTTAATTTACCATATAGGATGAGTTAAGTGCAAAGACACCAAGAAGCAGAGATAGTGAATTAGCTGGGGTTAGAAGCAAAAATTCTATTAGGCAGCTAATTCTTTGAACATTGGGCCACATAATTTAAAATTACTTAAACATCTGTACAAGAAACAAATAAATCCTGAAGGGTCAAATCCTGCAGTCTTTACTCAGACAAAATTCCCATTGACTCATGGGATTTGACCCTTAGTTGGGAATATGCACAGGTTCAGACCATCTTTTTCAAGCTCAGATGTGGAAATTCTCTTTGGAGCAGAGAAGTCCTCAGGGAAAGGCTTTCTGATACCACAAGCATCCAAGACACTAGTCTGGGCTAATCACTAACAGGTTAGCATCTCTGAAAATAATACTGTCTAACAGCAGAGGAATGTGTAGTCTGGTTCTCATAAAATTTCAAACCTGGGACAAAACAGAAGAATCTGGTAGAGCTACCTCTTTTTTCATCTGAATTAATAACACATTATCAGTTCGGTAAGAAAATATGAACTGTTATTATCAAGCTTCCAGATATACAATGAAACTTGGAAGCAAATATAGCAGTAAATATTTGCTACGGCATAGTCACAGTAAATACCAAATCGAATACTTATTTTTTTCGGCATTGTTTCACTTTATAAATTCTTAATGAGTTATGCTGTAAAACTGTAAAATAATTCTAAATTTGAACAGCCTTTGAAAAATAAAAAAAAAGCTACCACACCACAGGATAATCAGTAAGTCTATTCTCAAGAAAATACACCCTCTTTCCTTAAAGAAAGACAAGAAGTTCCACGGCAGACAAAAGTAAAGGCCAAATTCTAGCATCTCTTTGTTTTAAAAATAACTGACACAAAATTTGACCCAGCTTACCAGTATTTCATGATTTTTGTCTGTTATTTTCCAAAAAACAGTCAGTAATTGGTTTGGGGTTTTTTTTGAGGGGTGGATTTTCAGTTTTAGAAGCTCAGCTTGAGATAGTACAGGCCAAATTTTCACAAAGAATAAACAAAGCAGACTAGCATCTGAAGGTGCTCAGCACCCCTGTAAATGCAGGTGTAAGGTATATGAACCAGTGCATCCACATTAAGCAACTCTTTTTCAACAGCTGGTACAAAGTGCTGGCAAGCTTTTGCTGGCTACCCTACCAGGCTGATAGATTTATATATTCATCCACAGGAGAAAGAGCCCGGGGTAGCAGATGCCCGCAAAGCGAAGGGGAAGTTTGTCACCTGGGGAAAGCATGCAGAGATCAGAGGATCCAAGTACTGCTGCAGAAACTCTGCTCCTGGCAGGCATCTTAATTCCACTTACAGAAGGTTCTCCCTGGCTACAATGTCCTGAGGACCCACAGACTTGAATTTTTCACAGCCCTATTCCTTTTTCTTGGGAATCCTTACAGAATTACGGGGAATGGTATTATTAAGCATCCTTAGCTATCACACATCCAACATGTGTCCAGTGTCTCCCCCAGGGGAGATCCTAGATGGGCACAGCAATCAACTTAAAGTCTCAGTATGAAAAGGGATGGTCTGTACTAGGTCTCCCTGTCTCAGAAAGTACAGACCAAAAATTTCAGAGCCACAGAAGCATGTCTGCAAGGATGCAGTGCACAAATATCAGATCTGGTAAAGAAAGGAACTACACAAGGGAAGCAACATTAAAAACATGCTCTGACAGAGGTAAATATTTTTTTCTTATTTAAAGTTATTTTTAAATATTACATGTTTTTCTTAAGTACCTATTCCTGATTATTACATTGGTTTAACCTACTGAAAAGTGAAGTAGACTAAAGTCCCTTCCCATAAACAAAATAGATTGAAAAAATTGTGATGGCAAGTGAATCCCACTTTATCACTCAGCCTGGAATTTCTATTGCAGAAACACAAAAGTCTGATTTATTTTTAAAGCATTTTAAACACATACCAACATTACTTGGAAACAGGCCAGGTAAAAAAATTCCATCAGAACTGACACCCTACAAACACATGTTACCAGTAACCGCTATTGAGCCTAAAGAAATAAATGAAATGCTATACCTTTGGCAATGCAACACTTGGCACTTTGTCAAAGATTCATAGCAGCAAGGTATATATCTACTTTAAATATACAGTAAGCTCAGGACTATGTATTAAACACATGCACTGCCCCTCCCCCGCCTTAAGAGAAGTCTTTTGTCTGCACAACTTTTAAAGTTATTTAATGTCTTTTTTTAAAAAACAAAACACTATGCTACTTGTATTCCATAGCTGACAAAAAATCATGGCTATGAATTGTCAAAAAATCTAATCCTCGCAAGAACAAGCTTTACCTGACTGTTATTCAAAAAGTCTATCCTAAAAAACAGGAGAGGAAGAATATCCAGAATAGCTGATCATACTTTGAGGTGACAGAATACATTCTTGAAAATGTTACCTCTAACGGAAGTGAGAGATTTATTAGGGCTCTGGATATCTCTACCAAATCATGGCCTGAAAGGATCATAATCTTTAGCAGTCAATTAAATAAGAGGAAATAAATGCAAATGTAATATAAACAGGAGTGGTTTCTAGGGTAAAAAAGCTATCTACAATTTCCCTGTTAGGCGCATCTTCACCTGCCCCATAACAAGACAACCGCAAACAAACAGAAATTCTCCAACAGCCAGTGATGTTTCTGTAAAACACTACCAAGCACACTTATGGAGTGTTTTACAGCAAGCACATGGGTAGACTTAAAATACCTCAAGATCTTCTTTTACTTGGGGGTAATTTAGACTCATAGTTATTACCAGAGCGATTCAACGGGAAGAAAAATAAATAATAATAACTAATAAAGACATGTATCTTTTGAAAATAAAGCTTTTACTCAGTTGCTAAAAATGTAAACTCACCAAAAGACAGAGTAAATTTCACCTCTCTTCACATGTCCCTTTTGTGCTGGCATTTGAATACTACATATGAAATACAACCACTGAAGTCAGGAGTCAAATGTCCCATTTGCACCTTCCATTAGCAAACGTGCTGAAAAAAATTCCTATGCCACTGCTACAACATGTGCAAGCACGACAACTAAGGTTTTATGGCAAAAGGCACAGGCTTGCAGGACTTTAAGCATATTTGAGGGGGATTGCATGAGGACCAGTAGATGAAATCACATGCATCTGTGGTGCTGAGGAGAGGTGTTAATTTTAAAATCTGTTCACTAGCCTAAAGGTGCAAGGGGGGATGGCCTTTCTCTTGCTCAGCTTCTAACAGTAAATGATATCACCTTTTAGGAATTTTTTTCTGGTAATGAAAGCCATGGTGGGCTGGGGAGAGAGAGTAAGGGACATCTGGATCCTCTTCTGGAATGACAATTAGGCAGTGGTCCATATTAACAACAGGCGGCCAGTAAAATCACCCGGGCTCATGCATCAGATATAAAGTGATTACCTTCAAATATTGATTTTACAGCAAGACTAGTCCCAGAGGTTATAATGGTTGTTGCTTGTTTCTAAGTGGACAGTTTTTGAGCACTGGAAGTGAACTCTGCAAGGAGCTATTACTCCTCAAAAAATAATTCATGCACTTTTGGTGGTTAGTGCCATGGAGACTATCCCAACAATCAGTGTGTCTAAGGGATTAGAAGAAATTATTAGGCCAAAGTATTTTGTTGTTGCTTGCTTTCCCTATCTTTTATGTCACAGTGACTTTGGACTTTTTGCTAGGAGACTTAAAGTTCTCCAATTACTCTAATAAGGCCAGTGAGTCATACAGCTCTCCTACTGCCTGAAGAAAGTGGGGTTTGGATAAGTGCTAATGATGTAAGGCTAGAGACAGGACAAGGCTGCAGTGGTTCACCACAGCATGTAGGGATATACACAGATACATTCTGGGGCTGGACTGACATACCTGCTTTGAGGCTTTTACACTTGTAATGTATGGATATTTGGGGATATAGTACATCCAGAAGTCAGGCACAAACATGACTGCTTTTTGGCATAGCTGTGTGTGCTTCTGTGTGGCACCCATACTGCTGTTTATTCTCTTCCTCCAGAAAAAAAAGTTACCTGAATGCAGCCTTTCCCTAAATCTGTGACAAATCTGAGATGCCTTTAAAAGATTTTGTCTTTACAAATGCCTGTGACAACCTAAAGCAGCCAAAGCCAGCAGGGGCAGGTGCCCAAGCCTCCAAACAGAAACAGGCTGTGGAAGGACCAGGGTTTGGTGCAGAGCTTGGCTCCATCACCCAGCTGGGACCCATCTGAGCAACCCACTGTACACTCAGCCCTAATGCTCTCCCTCAAATGAGCATCTCTTGTGCACTTCCCTTAAGGGCTACAGTAATGTTTTCTACTTACAGCCACTTGTGAAGACCACTGAAAAATGGTAGCTAATGCTGAAAGCAGCTGCCCACTTATTTAGCAAATTTTCCTGTAGATAGCACTTATGCTCTTGACACTGCAGCTGCTACTAGTTCCTATCTACGTGAATCTTTAAGAATTTCTTTAGATGAGGATTTCTAACACATCAAAATATGTTTCCTAGCACAAAGCCTTTAACCCAGCTAGGTTGAGTTAAACCTTCAGAGAAAGCTTAGGTTTTAACTTGACCAGGTTCTAATATGAAAGTTTATATTGCTTGTTTATGTCATGCTTAAAATGTACTAGCTAACATGTTCTCATCAAAGCCATTGACTAAAATATTGGTATCTACATTCTGTCTCAGTTTCTGCCTCTCCCTCCTCACTGTGTCTAACAGCAGGTTCTAGGCAAGCTTTATAACTCTGAGCATCATGAGCTGGTGTCAGTGGAAATCCCTTGATCACAGTGTCCAACTGCTAAAACAAAAAAGTTCTCTGTGAGGTACCAACACCATCATGGTATCAGCCATACTCCCACAGAAAATCGGTTGAGTTGAGAAATCTGCAGAATTTACTTCATCATTTTGCTTTATGCAATTTTACAAAATGTTTTTTAGTTCCAACCATTTGGGCTTAAAATATTATAAGGATGGAATAAGGAAAAAGTTCTTATTTTTCCTTTAAAAAAATAGAAAGTATTTTCAGTTAAGAAACTCAGAACAGTGTTATACTAGCAGTTACCTTTATTTTGAATATAATGCAAAATTGCAGCCATTTACTGCCTAATGACCATTCCTGATTATTCCATAAAACACAACTCATTTTTTTTAACTACTGTTGGTCTGTTAGATACATTTGGATACCCACATAACTTGGGGTACCCATATATCCATATATTAGATAGCTCACTTATTTACGATAGTACATATCACTTTAATTTGAGCTAACACCACTGAAATATATAAAGAATGTCCCTGACACTCAGATGAAAGATTTGACTGAAGCATCACAAAAACACGTTGAGCAATCAACACCAACACACAGTTAAAATAGATTCTCTTTTTGCATAGGAGGACATTGCTGCTGACATCTTAAGCCTAATATAACATGAAATTAGCAGAAAACATCAAGAAAAATCCACCTCCAGGTATGTCATCTGTAACAGTGTGTGATCCCCTAGATACACTCCATTAACACAGACAAACTTTTAGAAAGTATAATATGATTTTTGATGGAGGGACTAACTGTCCTCTATTCGATATTCTGATGCCTGTTGAAATATGCTAGTAAGTCTAGAAAAAATACCAATTGCCAAGATGACTTACTGATATGCAAAGTTACCATTGTAATGGGCCTTCAAATACTATATATGCCTCTTGGCTACCTTTGACAATAGGATAGCATGTAATATCTTTTTCTTGACCTTTCTTGCTGAGTACTTTCAAAATCTTTCAGGTGCAGACCAGTAAAGCCGGACTAAATCTCTTGACAATTGTTAGGTCTCTACTGGGAAGTAATGAAGATGAAACTGTACTTTTACTCTGTGGTATTGTCTTTCCCATTCAATACAACTGGGGAAATTATTAAAGCATGAAATTTATTGTAAAATCCAGATAGTTTATGGCTTTTACAGAAATGTTACGGAATGATAAGGACACAAATCAGCTTCCCACTCTTATAAGGTCTAAGGAAGGGCCAGACATGATAGCAAGCTTCTATCCTGAAGGTAAAATGCCCATTTTTATTTTCCTCTGAGCCACTTCGAGGCCAGAAAGCATCCGAAAGACAGAGAGACAGAACCTTGAACAGAGTCATCTGCTTCTTCAATATTTCTCAAGGGAATTCATCCGTAAATAACAATTAGAAGTTTTAGGTGATTCCTGCCAAACCATGTGCAGCAATCCAGGGCAACTACTAATGCTGTAACAGAAACAAAGTTGGCATGTAGGATTTTTATTTACCTTTAGATTGCTCAGGCTGTGTTTCAGCTGTCACAATATCCTCCCTGATCCATGTTCTGACAACTGTATCAGTTCGGGTCGCACCTTACTCTCCAAAGGATATCAAAATACTTGAAAGATTCGTCACAGAAGAAAGTATTCTTTGTAAGATCTATTCTTGTCAGAATATGGTCCTTGAATGATGACTCACTGGGCAGGAATGCGGTGCATTGCTATTATTCATTTACCATTTAATGACACAGACTTTTAAAGTACAGCTCATACTAGAGTGTTCTAAATCCTCAGTACGAAGAAATCTCAAATTAGCTGAAAATTATTTGAGACCTTCAAAGTGCCATGTTAGTTAAAATCAGCAAAAACAGAGAAAAGAGACATGTAGATAATAAAGCAATCAATAAGACACCCTGATTGAAAAATGTTTTAGGAATGGTGATGTCAAAATAAACTTTTTTAAAAAATTATATCTATATGGGCATCCAATATAAATCTAATTGGGTCAAGTATTTTAATTGCACTTTACATTGCAAGTATTAATACCAAAAGAAGACTACTTCACAAATCCATTTTTTGCCAGTTTTTCATATTTCATCTTTCATTTTGATCTGATTCCCTAATACTGCATAATTCATTTGTAGTGGTTGAGATATCCTACATGTTTATAACTGCAGAATATTAATCTTTATAAATACTCTCTCTCTCTTTTCAAATTCTGTACTTTGAATATATCCAGAAGTTTCAGGAAAAGCTTAGAATGAACAGATCAAAACTGATCTGTGGTACCATTACCAATTGATTTCTGTTAATGCAAATTCCATTCACTGATTTTTGAAAATAAACATTCAATGACTTTTTCCCCATTATCAATGTTTGACATGACACTCAAGGATACATTTAAATCAGACACACAGAACTCTTGGACTGATGTAAGAGTGTTAGGTTAAACTCATTTTTTAAAAAAATTATATTTTAATCCCTAAAGGATAAACATTTATCCTCTAAGATACAGGGATAAAGATTTTAATGGCATCTTGCTTTGGGATTCAAAATAAATAAGGCAAAGATGAGTTTCCATCTTCTTAAAACTAAATTACAGAGATTAAAATATATAAACACAAAATGAAGGTATTCCATTTGCATATTATATTTTGCTCTTAAAGTTGATATTGAAGATTAAGGGTCAGCATTTAATCCTCACTATCCTAATCCCTAAAATTACAAAGACAGGCATAAGTGCATGTCTGCTCCACTAAATTACCTTGAAAGAAAGCAAATTCCGGATGAAAAGGGAAGCATATTTATATTATGGTGATTTAAAATCTGTCGCCTAAACACATCTTCTCCCCTCTGTCCATTGACCTAAATTGCACACTAAAAGCTTGCTTGTCTGCAAATGGGCAGCTAACACTTTGAGACAATCCAGAGATTCTTCACTTACGCACAATCATGCCAACTATTTTTCTGACTACAATAAACACTGTCTTGTTCATATTTTGCAGAAACAAGAGGCAAGTTACAAACCAGAAGAGTTTCTCTACTTTTCCCAGCCTGATTCCTAGATACAGATAATTCTATAAATTTAAGATTCTGAGGGAAAAATGTATTAATGAAAATTAGTAGGTCAAGCGTGCTCTGACTTAAACTCTAAGGGAACTCTAAGGGGAATTACACCTCAGAGGATACTGTACCTCAGATGAAGCAGAATTATAGCATAAAATAACCCTGGTCTCTAGAAGAAAAAAAGATGTAAACCAGTACCAGTATACTCTATTAATCTGTTTCTCTAAAATATTAACTTTTTCCGTAGGTTATGTGGAGCAACTGAAGTTAATGATGGAGCTGCCACTGACTTGAATAGGACAAGGACATCAACCCTCATTGTTCTGTTGCCTTACCAGTATTAAATTGCAATGGAGAAAAAAACCGTACAGATCAACCACCAAAATACCAGGACATAAAAGACTAAAGGCAAACTGCAGTTCATGGGACTGCATTCTGTATTTCACATTCAGCATTTATCTACTTCCTAATATTGCAGGTTGATAGAAGTGCTACACCATGTACTGAGGTAAAATATCTATGCTGCACTCAGCCCTTCAGATTTGCCATTAGAATTGTCTATCTATGTCTGTACCAAGATGTTCTAATATTTGGTTTTGAAGAATTCCTTTGCAATTTGAGCCATCCAGAAGAGAACTATTTTATCATGATTATCAAAATTAGCAGCTCTGTAATTATAATCATAAAGAGGGCACTACTTTCCTTCTTTTGAAGTTTATTTAACATAATTTTATACTCTAAAGGGAAGACAAATTCCCTGTAAAAAAAACTATTAGCAAATAAGGTTTTTTACCTGTAAGGGCATTTTTATTACTGGCCATAAGGTTTCTCCCTACTTATCAGAATGTCTGGAGCTACAATGCTATCACTACATTTAAGAAGACTGAAAAACATCTCAAGCTTAGTAACTGAATTTGTTTTTTTAACTCTGCATATTCCTCCATTAAAAGCATATTTTAGAATTATCTTAAAACAGTTTTGCCACTAATTTTAATCTTCTGTAGGTATAAAAAACCTCGACCAAACAAAAACCCTTATTAAGAGGTTCAATCATCTCAAGAAGAAGAAAAAAAACCCACACAACAAATGCTGCTGTGATTTTCAGTATTTCAGAGCCAAACCCCTGCTGCTCGGTCATGATAGTTATAAAAGCACACTAATGAAAGCAGCAAAATTTATAATTAATTTTAATTCTGATGAAACCATACTGCTCTAATCAACTGCCTATCAAATGTCGGTGCAAATTACACTAACAAAAATAATTATTACGACAGGTTGGCAGAATAAAATTTTCCATATACTCCATCTGCATAGAGAATGCCTGTGTGGGAATTGCTTTTAATGAACAACAAATTACAATTACTAAACTAAATGAACCATCTGCCTTTTTTGTTTGTTTTCACAGTCTCACTGGTACAGGGTGCACTGTCAGTTTAATTGCCATTCAAAATGGCAGACTGACCTATCACCAGACTTTCAAGTCCACAACATTTTAACTGAAAAGCCGTAGCAGATGTTTTTAATTTTATGAAGAGGACAAGTATGTTTTATAAATATATTCTAAATATAAAAGGCCAGTGTTTAAATAATAATAATAAGGTACATGCCTATTTCAGACTGGAAGGCTTCTATGATTAAGTATCTCTAAACCCTAAATTAGCACATGAAGTATTCATGGACCAATACTAATAGGAACAAGTCTTGATGTGCTTTATTAACAACTTTATTCAAGAAAATATTCTGTCTCTAGTCTTTAATAAGTGACCACTGTTTTTCAAAGGGGCACACATGAGGACTTGTAGTAATGGCATCTATTAATAAACTTTTGACAAGCATATTTAAAGTGCTTTTTTGGATATGTCATCTGACATCTGCATTACCAAAAAAAATTAAAAGGAAAACCAGTGTCTTATTTGCACATGTTTCATAACAGTTGAGCTTTCCTTGCTGAGTTTTTGGGGACCACAATATTGTGTAACAGTTGGAAGAGAAACTCTTAATCACAATCACTGAGGGGAAAAGAATCTGACCAGGACATGCACTTAAAAAAAAAAGAACATACTCCTACTGCATAACATAGGAGGGATGGTTGGGGAGAGACTTATTATTTCATTATATTATTATATTATTACTTACATTGTGGCTACATCAGCCCTATTTTCTAAAAGCCTGTCTCATCACTTATTATTAAAAAAATTAAAATATTTCTGAAATTAACCCTTTTCTATTGAAGTGGCTGAACTGCAAACCTTTCAGACAAAACCCTCCTCTTTGTCTGAACTACTAAAATCTGTCAAGCTAAACCTAAAAGTACCACTGCTACAGAAAAGAAAATAATAAAGAGGAAAAGGAAAAAAAACCCACACAACAGAAAAAAAAAAAACAAAACAAAGCAACCAAACTCTAAGACTGTGTCAGTATCCAGTGAATCTTTCATTTCTCTGAGACTGTCTCCAAATGCCACTGTGTTCAGGTTTGAATCCCCGACTCAAAGGACAGCTATAAAAACAGGAGAGTTAGGAAGACACTTGTTTGTTCTGAACAGCTGTGGTTCAGATTTTTAGGGAAGTGATCAATAAATGTAAATACTATTTTATGTACTGTTTTAAATGTTATTTATATGTTTATTTTTAATTTATTCTAGGCTATTGCAACAATGTATAAGGCAAAGGGAAAAAAGTGACTAAGAGAATGGACATCTCACTTCTAAGTATATTAAATCATCTAATGAACCATATATACAGATTGATGGAAAGTAAAATCAACTTCTATTTCCAGATCTCCATGAAGCTGGGTAAGTGAAGGTGGCTTAAAATCATTCCTGTTTTAGGTCAATGTTATTTATCATTGTCCATACTTGGAGCTACTGTACATTGCTTCAAAATAATAGATTTAGCTGGTCTGCATGCCAGTGCCCACTCACATACCCATGTCTGACTTGGGGATTAAAATAATCCTTATCCCCTCCCCCTTCTACACACCTCTGGTTAAGACTAGAAATAACAAAGAAAAATCTGATTCCTCTACTAGAATATTTGATTTTAAAAGGTGCATTACAGTGATTACATTACAATGTTATTACAATTAATATTTACAGTTACTAACTTGTAATACCAGTATTACTAACTACAGTTCTTTGCAGAGATATGTGAGGAAGATATGTTAAAAACCTATTAAATGTTAGTTCATTCACTGAACAGTATTAATAAAACTGCTTCATTCTCATTTTCACTTTGCAGTAGTCTTGTTTCTCTTGCTACTTGGACTTTATTTAAAGAAGCTTTTATTTGAAAGCCTTTGACTGACTTCCACATCACCTTCCAGGGTCTGCACAGTATTGTTTGGGGTAATGTTTTTTCCTCTGTAGTTCTTACCATCACAGCCTGGATGTCTGGAAAAATTACATCTCAATTTTCCCTTTGAGGTCTTTCCTCAAATAATCAATGTATTTTCTTTCTTTCTACCAGAAGAAGCTTTCCTCTTCTTTTGGGTCAAGCAAAACCTTTCCCTCCTACAGCTTTCCTTCAAGTTCCACTGACATACTAAAGTCTGAGAATTCTACAATACATTATTAATACTCTGTAGGGAAAGAGAAAACAGGGAAATGTGACAAATACCATGCTCAACAACATGTCACTCCCTAAAGAAGAATGATCCCTCTATTACAATTCAAATCTTCTGCTCTCTCACACTGTACTACAGAAACCATTGGTGCTTCCTAGCAGAGTCCAAGTGCATGCCCTACCATCTCCCAGCTTTGTATCAGGACAAATTCCTGCAGTGCACTACGCTACTTCCACTTCCCCTATTCCCTTTAAGACCTGGCTTTCACCACACACAGATTGACTGGCCACGCTTGGAGAGTTGCTGTGTCAAGATCTAGACAGATCCCTGCACACAGCCTCCATAGGCCTGGATTGTTTATTCTGATAATAACGTTCACAACACTGGAGTTTTTCTTCCTCATCCTTGCTTGGAGCAGAGTGTACAGAACAATTAATAAGTAGAGCTAGAACACAGAGTTAACATGTTACCGTGATGCTGACAAAACTGCAGTGAAAAACAGTAACCTGACCCAAGCCCTATCTCACATGGTGTCGCGTGGATTCTGCAGAACGAGCTGTCACAGGACCCAGGTTGCAGATGTTTCATCAATGCTCTTCCAAGAGTTGGAATAAGACTGTGCTTCCTAGAAATGTAGAGAGATCTTGTGTGGTACTGAATCGTAACTGGTCTTAGAATGATCCAAGTGTTTCCAATAATCATCTAAATTTTAAAAAATGTATTCAAATCCTGTACCTTTACATGCTGTACTGAGGATATCAAATTATCTAAGGAGTAATCCTGATGAATTATTACTCAACTGCAAATCCACAGTCTGTAAATGCTCATCTGAAGGCAAACTTTTTGTCATGTTCTTTGAGCAGAAACAAATTAATTAGTTGTCAAATGGCCCTTTCTGTCTATTGTTTGTACTTCCAAATTAAATAAATGAAACACTAATTATGACACAGACACTCCTCTCCTATGCTGAGTGATAAGCTGACAAAGAAAAACAAAATAACCCAGACATGCAGATTCAGTTGTTTACTGTTAGAGTAGTACCTTGCCTTAGCAAGACTAAAATTGCGAACAGAAAGGCATCTTATTTACATTTGAAACACTCAGTTCTCGTATTCATTTTTGAAGTCTAACGTCATCCTCTGAGAACAGTCACTGAGGGAGACAGAGATGGAAATGCAGGAGCAGCTCTATGAATCATATCCTTGGCCCAGGTATTCCGACATGCTCTGTGTGCAAATAGCTAATGTCAGATCCACAAAAAAGCAGGGTACAAATACAAGCCCTTAGAGAGTCTAAATGAATGTGCAGTGTGACGAGGGATCCTTGCCTGACCCTGGAAGACAGTCTGTTTATATCCTGACTTTAACAATAATAACAGAGAACTAAACGTTCTTGTATCTTTTTGTTTTAGCCCACATAATCAGAAACATCATTAATGTTCATCCCCTTATCCTTCTTAAAAATCCTGATAAACTGTTTATCCGGATAACCCCCCACTGCAGCAGTGAATTTCACAGGCAGATTATTTACTGCAGAAAACAAGAGTAGCTCTGAGTTTCACTGAATGCCACCTCCCTCTCCTACTACAGTGTCGAGTAAAGGGAGCACGTGGCTGGGTTTCACTCTCTCCTTCATCATTTTATATACAGCCCTAAGCCATACCACCTTGCGCTGTGATCCCTTCAGATCTTGCAGGCTAAAGCAGGGTCAGTACTTGGAGGGGAGATCTCCAAGGAAAACACCAGTGCTACAAAAAAAAGTTTTGGTAACTCATTGATGGTGCTCTCTGTCTAAATTAGTAATGAGTCAGTGCCCTAGCATGGTGTTTAACAGCGCTGTCCTGTTAGGAAATGTTTTCTTTTGGTTGAAACAAAGAACAGATTTCACAACCACTTGTACTTAATAAAGTTATTAAGTACGTGGCACATTTTTTTTTCAAAGGAGGAAGAGTGTTAAGACAAATGTCTTGGCCAAATTTCAACTTGTAATTATGTTTTGCCTACCTACAGGCAATTCCCTGTGCAGTTTCACTTGAACCCAGCTTTTTTACTTTTTTTTCACCTGCCTTGAAAATACTTGCAGTGCAATGCTGCTGCACACAGTTAAACACGAGCATTCTTCCATTCTACCAGTATGTACATGAAGATGGCCCTATATGCACTTAGGCTAACACAGAATGAAGGAGCACCGAATTTAATTAACATTGTTAAAACATTTTGAAAGCCTCTGAATAAAGGCTTTACAGAAGTGTAAAGTATTACCATGGTTTCTACAGTCTATTTATTTAGACTTAATAAGATTCCCCTCACACAAACACACACACACACACAACCTTTTTTTGCTTTGCTAAGTAAACACACATTAATAAACAGTAGAGTTATCCAAGCCACCAAAATTTATTTTCACCTAGGAACAAACTTTCCCAACATGGAAAGCCTTTATTCCCTTTACCCTGTAAGAAACTGAAAGACAAGTGCAACTTGCTAATTGGTGGAGTAATCGAAAATTGCAAATTTTGATCAAGAAAATGATAAAGCAGATTCTTTATTTACCAACCACTCTGACAATACCAGCTTTCAGTATCTTTTGAGATTTAGCCCAAGGCACTGTTAGCTGATCTGAATTACGTATATGAAGTGAGGTTTTCAGAAAGAATTGGGGTCTGACTCATTTCAGCCTTTATAGATTGAAACAGAGTGGAACTGCAACTAGAAGCAAGTTGAGAGAGTTGGAATAGAACCGAAACTGCACCTGAAAAATACTTGCTGTCAGAAAAACCGGCTAATGGATAGACAGCTATATTCCTGGCAGCTCATATCTCACCAAATTTTACAGGTTTACCTCTCTTTTCTCAGCAAATCTGAAGGTGGCAACGTGTGGGCCACTGAGTTCTGCAAGTTCTGCATTTAGAATTAAAGCATCAGATGGAGAGCTGGAAAATACTGGATATATTCATCTGAAATTCTTGAATTAGTTCCTTCCATGCCCCACCTTTTGGCTGTTTGCTTTCCATGAATTTCTCCACACTAAATCTGCTGACCTAAGCAAGGAATTTGTTTCAGAAACAGCTATGTTTAAATACATACTGCAGAATATCCAGGGAAAGCACATTCTGAATGTGTAAACTGAGCATTCATGAAACAGCCCATTTCTAACAGTATATTTGCAATCAATCAGGGAACAGAAATATACCAGGTGTCAAACCAAAACTAACCAACAAAGCACAAAAGTTTAAATGTACTAAATTTTGCAACTGGACTGTAGGTTGCAGCAGCAGCAGGACTGAGCACAGTTTTTGGAAAATATTTCTAAGGCAAAAGAACTTGAGAGAAGCCAATTTGAAAGAGAAGCATCATCTATCCACTTAGCAACCAGCCATATATATACATAGAAATTACCAAGGGATGCTTATCACTCCTTGGGTTACCTCAGTAGCCAAATGCAGAATCAGCAAGGCTTATGAGCGTGGGACAGCTATGTTGTGCTGCCTTGGCCATTCCTATCAGCTCTGCATCCCACCAGCATGACCTCACTTTACAACACAGCTGGCTATATCCAAACCTCAAGGCTGGCAAGATACGGAGTCAAACAATTGATTTCACCATCCAAGTCTAATGAAACAGTTGTGCAGATGAAAATCATCTGCATCATGGAGATGCCCACACCTCAAGCATACACGATTCTCCTGTAATGGCCTTGGGCATATGTTAATCAAGAAGGGTGACAGACTGGAACTCAGCAATACTCCATGTGGGAGCACGTGAGTGAACCACTGGGCTGATGAACAACTGCCCCAAACTGCCCCCACTCCCAAGTTCTCCTGCAAAAAAAGAATGGAATCGCTCAAGAGTAACTTCATTTATTGCTCTCATGGCCTTCAGCTATTCATCAATACCACTTTATCATCAGATGTATCAAGAGTATCCAACAGATCTACAATAATTGGCATGCTTTAATAATGTCTAAGGGGTAAAGAAATGCCCTGATGCCTCTGTCATCAAGTGGAGCTAGTAGCACTGATTCTGCCTGCCATCTTGCCTTTAAATATAGCAATTCCACATGCAGGTGTATTGAAGTGGCAGTAGTTTCACCAATTGATGCCTGATTGTGCATATTCAGGCAGTCCTAATTTGACTCTTATCTTCTGCCAAGCAGGTGAGAGTAGGTTAGAGTTCCCAAGTCAAACTCTCCACAATTTTTCATTGTATTGACTTCAAACATTCTAAAACATATACATATATTCATTTCACTAATCAGTACAATTAGTTGTGCACATAAATATTTAATGAGCCTTTGAACTCAAGGTTCAATAATTTAAGAGATTGGTAATAGGAAACAATATTTATTTTGTTGGTAGGTTTTAGGAACCTGAAAACGAAAGAAAGAAAAGATCTGTTCCTTCTTACTGCTTGTATAGAGTTATTCCCTGTAGTGATTTGACCAGATTAAAAATCAGCATTTAAATAGAAGTCACCAGTTCAAAAGAGTAGTCCGAATCTGGAGCAATTACAATGCTTTTGCCTACCAACTGTCTCATGTTCCATCAGAAATGCTCTGGCACTCTTACTCTGTTTTTAGATTAGGGCATAAGTCATCATAAGTCAGTATTGCCTGTACCAGGATTGTTGCTGTAATCAAAAAAGCCTGGAAATGATAGCTCAGGTATCAGTACCCCTCCTCTTTACCACAGGACCATGCTGGCATTCAGGTCATTATACTGGGAGATTCTGCACTGATGCTCTGTAGTTGGCAGATATGACTTGTCTACCCTTTCAGTGCAACCTTGAGAATTAAAATTTATTCAAACAATTTTTAAAAATCAATGCACAAATTGAGACCAACCTGTTAAAAGATACTGTGGAACTGCAAAAGGCACCTGAACATTAGAATTAAAATAAACTCTGAGAATTTATGCTATAGGAGCTAAATTCATTTCAATGTGAATTTTACACTTTGATCACCAAGCAAAAGTGAATTCTTTAAAACACATAAATAAGCTTTGATATGCATCTACCATTGTTTATTATAATGTTTTATTATTTATAGCCACATAAATCACATGAGTTCCCAAAGGGTTAATACAACTAGATGACTGAAATTCATGAGCATAATCCTAAACAAGTGAGTTGAAGTTCTATCAGGTCTATTTCATAGCATCAGGGATTACTGCTAGCAGTCTAATCCTACTGAGCCTAAGGGAGGTACGTTGTATTGTATTTGAAATCCTGGCCAGGAAAGAACGGAAGGTTAAATGGGTGCCTTGCTCTGTAATCAAATATCACAGGCACTACTTATCTATTCAATGAACAACTAACGTAGAAAATCAATTAGGAAACAAATAGCTTCTTCTTTTGATTTTTTTTTGCCTAACAAAAAGAGAGAGTGAAGAGTAAATGTTTTTATAATACATGTTTAATGAAACTATATCATATTATAAAATAATCTATACATAGACTGGCAGACATTAACTAGAAGGTACAGAACACCTCATAGCAACTGCTGGTGTTTTAACGGTATTTCTTTAAATACTAGGGCTATTTTCAAGGCTAGCATGTATTCAAACTCTGGCAATTGAGTATCTTCTGAGCATATAAAGCAGCACACAGAAACTGCTCATACAAAAATATTAACTGACTGCAGATAATTGGACTGTGCTCAAATGAAATCACAAATACATATCCGGTTGTTTGTAACTGAACATCTTAAATTATGTATCAGCTGTGAAGAGCATTTCTTCAGCTGTGCATCATCTTTTGTTCACTTGGTTAAAATCCCAGGAGTACTGAAAAAGGCTGAAGCTCCTGCTGGTCTTTGTTCCCAGCAGGGAGAACTCCCTTTTGGTGGTCTTGAGGTTAACACCCTACCCGCCTCCCCCCACATACCTGTCATTCTGAATAGACTTCACAGTCTGTGCACACAGACAAACAGCCTGACCTGGCCAGCTAGCTTGACCCCTGGGCAGGAAGAAGATCACATCTGGTTATTAATATTGGGACATTAAAAAAATGTAATCTTCAAGGCACTTGGAGAAGCAGGCTGGCAATTATACAGTATGTACTGGATGTCAGTCAGGGAGCATGTTAGCCTGATATTATGTCCGAGAACACTAAAACGTTCATTTTGCTCTGATGAGGGGTTTCAGATACACTCTCCCTCTGTATCTCTGAAAGCTGGCAAGAGAAGTTTGCCCAAAGCACTTAAGTCTTCAGATTATCTGTTCTTACACTTCCCAATTTTCAGTCTGTTTTACACAGATTTATAATGTAAAACATTTGTAGCTGAAAATTGATGCAACTAGAAAAAAAATCCCACATGATTTTATAGTAGAGAAAGGCAACTGATAAAGGAAGCAAAACCTCTCAATATTACAATTGTGAAAAACATGTCCCCATGACATTCTCTGAGTATTTTACCACTATCCAGATTTTTTTAGCTCATTCCTTCTAGGCATCTGCATAGTAGACAGTTTAAACACAGTTTATGTAATTGGTTAAAATATACAGAAACACAGTTGTACATGCTTGTGATATATATTATATACAGACATATTTATACAAAGCTTTATATAGCACAGATTTAAGTGTCATGTGTGAAATCTTAGTTCCACCAAGTTCAGTGGAAAATTTACCATTTGCTGGAGTTGGGCCAAAAATTAACCCCACCTAAACAACAACACAGTCTCATCAGGATATGTACTGTGAATATCAAAGCCCTGGTTTGACCCCTTTACATAACCAGATGATTATTTAGATGTGACCCCAGTGGTTATACCTAAAAAAGAATGAAAGATCATGGACTGGAACTATTATATGTTGTGGTTTTTATCCCAGCCTTATTGATGCCACATGGAAGATTTTGTCTTGTCAATATGAACCCAGCACAGGTCCAGCATCCCTCACAAAGGACACTCTGACTGCCCAAGGCACACTTCTACATCTGTCATGTGAAAGGTAGAGGAGCATAGTCTTCAGAGAAGTCTCAAGTGAGTCCCAGATGATGGTGTCAACAAAATCTCCGTCCTTGAAACAAGACCTAAAATTGTCTCCAAGAGTAAGTATTGTTAATGTTCCCAGCCCAGTTAGCTGAAATCAGCTGTCATTAGTTTGGTTTTGCTGCAAACCACCATCAAGACTTTTTCCTTGCTTTCAAATGAAAAAACTTCCTTTCAAATTACATTGAGCCAACACCCAGGATGGGCCTTTTACCAATGATGTGTTAATCTTGTGATCTGTGAGTCTGAAAAAGGAGCTTCATAGCATGTGGGAAATTTCCAGCTTTTCAGCAGAATGCTGGCACTTGGTTTTAGCTCTCATAGGCCTTGAGAAGTCAGACCTTCAAACTGAAATGCTATTATGTATGGAAAAGCTATTATAGGAAAAATGTAAGACATTTCTAAAATATATTAGTCACAAAGTCACAGCAGTGTTTTTCCCCCCTTAATATTACTAGGGCTTGGCTCAGTACATGCAACCATATGAAAAAAAGAGTATTGATACAGTTAGAGAGCACCCTACAAATTTCTAACATATTTTTCCTAATGCAAAATATGCAGGAGGTTCAAAATGCATGATAATTTCCTATGGGATAGTCAGCATACCTTTTTTTCTCTATTACTTAAAATAACACAGCCAACTCTAGCTCAAGACAATAAAACTTTTATCCCACTCATCCCAGATAATTAGAAATATGTATCTGAAAATACATAAACACTCACATTCATACACAAGAGAAAGTGGAAAAGAATGTTATTGGCAGAAAAGAAGAAAAATATAAAGGAGTCTAGGGCTTGGCAAGAGTGAAATTGGGCTTAGCACTGCAGAAATCCAGGTGCAAGTGTCACTGTGAAAAAAAGACATGTAGAGATCTTGGTAGAGGCAGGAAGAAGAAGAATGTGGTGAGGTGGTAAACAATGTCTGTGTGTGCAACTGAGGTTGAAAAGAGTAAACCACAAGGCAAGGATGACACTATGCACACTCCTGAGGGAGTTGGCATTTTGGAGTGAAATTCCAAGCTCCGGGCAAGAAAGGAAATGTTTCTCACAGGTTGGGGCCTTTTAGGGTGGAGGCTTTCTGGTTTTAAATAGTAGCTGCTTAAAAAATGCTCCCAAATGTGGAATAAATTAGGAGGAGAAATGGGCTGTAAATGAGGTATCCTAGTGTGTATGCTCACCCACAAAATATGTTATGGTTATCAATACCCAGTAACCTGGTTTGATCTATAAAAGATATTTAGGAGGTGGATTTTATTAGATCAACTCACACTCTGTATCAAACAGGGAGACTGCTTCCATGAGAGTGAAAACACTCCCAAATTCAAATCCACTCCTCTTTTACACATCCTCACTGCAGAGCAGTCTCTCTGACTCTGCCTTTGTGACTAGCCTTTTATCTAGAGCACCAGAAACAAATGGAAAAGCCCTAGAAATAAACTTTGGGAGAAAAACAGAAACAGTAACCATCAATTTCAGCAAGAAATTACCCAAATAACAGGACTTTTTGAACTGGATAATTTCTCACAGTAGTGACAAACCACAGTAGTCAAACCACAGGAGAGCCATGTCCCAGTCAATTGACAGAGTTAAGAAACAGTGTCGTTTTGGAAAAACTTCTCTATCCTTGGAGTAATACTACTGAGATCAGCAATACTACAACAAAGTTGGATTTGGCCTACATTCTTCCCATCTCTTTCCTCTCATCACCATTTTAATAGGAAACAAACAATGTTTTTAAAGCTTTAAACAAATTCTACAGAGGATAAAAACCAGCAAAACCCCTGTATTTTTCCTGAATCTTTGCAAATATTTAGATTTTTGCCTAACAGTATGACCTATCTCACACTAAATAAATTTCATAGACTCTGCTCATGCCACTGGCAGCTGAGAATCGTATCTTTGTGGCACAGTGTGGAAATAATGCTCACCAAAAACTAAATGCTGGATGAAAAGTTGGGGGATGGGGTGCGTGAATGAGAGCCTCGTGTATGTTTTACCACTGAAAAAGAACAACTGGTGCTTGGAAAGAACTGTGGTAGTTCATCAAGCCCAGAACACAGTGACACAGCCCAGGAAGGCTCCCTGCAAGGTGAGCACAAGAAAAATGAAACCTACCTGAGAAGGGGATCAAAATACAGGACTGCAGTCAGACCCTACAGCTTGTGACAGCAGCCACTGCCTTTCTGTAGCAGATAAAAAGGTTTCTGCAGTCACCAGCATCCCCCTGAGCTGGCTCTGCCTGGGAGCTCCCCACGTCTCCCTGTGCAGCAGGCATTTCACTCTCATCACAGACACACTTACATGTACTAGCTACTGCCCTTCCCGGTCCTTCTCCTGACACAGCTCCTGAGTAGCATGCGCTGGGAAGGACAGAGCACACACAGCTGGCTCCCTGCCAGCCGGGGACTCCCTGACACAGGCTGAACAACTCTGCCCTCCCCCACCGCAGGGAGCTTGCATCAGATCTCCAGTTTCTTTTTGCCCCATTAATGGCAGAAAGGGAGCTGAGCCAAAATCAGAGAGGGCTGTCCTGTGACTGTGTGTTTGTCATACGTTTCCTTGTTTCAAGTTTTCTCCAATGACTAATAGCTTCTTTAAGTGTTTCAAACAAAAGTAAGCTATTCTAAGATGGAAATTGCTGGACATAGTGAGAAACATTTAGAAGTATTTCTTTTTATGGGGGTATAGGAAATAAAAAAGGAAAAAACCCTCAATATTTACATACTTTAATTCTTCCAGAAAAGGGAGGGGGAAGAATGTAAGCATTTCAAACCTAATTTTGTGAAAAAAATATTCAGTGATCTGCTGCCAAGATAGTGCCTCTTTTGCTTTAACTAATTAGCACTATTACAGGGTTCAGTAGTGACATTTCAGCAGTAATTGATCCTCCGATACAATTTTTGTGTATTTCAAACTAGCCAATACATCCAGCCAAGAAGACTGTGCAATGATGGAGGCTGGCAGTCAGCACAGATGAGACGGTCACTCATCAGCGTGACCTTGGATCCTGGGATGCTAAACACACACCACCAAGAGGAGCCACCAAGACTCAGTATTCTGGAAAATCAGACCCCTAATCACTCTGCTTTTACCACTTTCTACTGCCAGGAAGCACAGCTAATTTAAATTCAGGTAGTGAGTGTCCTAAACTTGTGTTTGTATATACTCACACAGGGAATTTGAACTTCCTGGCATGCTCTGAAATTAGTATTTAATTTCAAATTTTGTGCTGACTTGGTGGGGAGGGAATTTGGCATCATATTTTCACATTACTTCCCACTACATGCAGGGTAACATAGTTACTATATATATATATTTTTTTTTTCTAAACCCTAATGTGAAAGGTTTTAATGTCAAGCGGCATGAAGGCCAGAACAACCTAAAAGTCAACGTAGCTTCCACAGTATGACTTCAACCACAACAGACATCCCATCTGTATTTCATGGTATACCTTAATAACAATCAATAATACATTAAAGTTAGCACTGAACAGCATGAAAAGAGCACACTACAAAGAGTCAATTGTAGTTCTGCCTCAGCCTTGCAGTCCACATGCAGAAACAGCATCTTCTATTTTGCATCAGTAAATAAATATCTGGGGTAAATATTTGCAGATAGATGGTTAATTAGCTATTTCTGTTCTTCAGGCTCAGCAAATAGTTAACTGCCTACAGACATTTGCACCCCAAGCCAGTGGGTATAGCAATACATGTGGGAAAGCAACCAGAAGCAGCTATCTGAAGAGACAGGCAACGTGACATGGGTGCAAGGAGATGCATCTTTCTCTCACTCTCATAATATTAGGGGGAAATTAATTACCCCGTGGGTTAATTCAGAGCTGGAGTTTTTTCCACTAAGCTGGCTATGCAGAAGCAGCCTAACCACTTAATGTAGGCACTTAACAGAAGGGCAAAAAAGTCATGGATTAAAAACTGGCAGAGACAGAAAACAAGCTACTTGAACTAACGGGGCATTTAACAGAACAAAAGTTACCTCTGAGTCTTCTAACAGAAAACTAGGACTGATCTTACAGAAGTCATAAATGAACTCATGACAGTCAAGACCAGCCAAAGAACTGTGAGAAATGCCAGATAGTTTTAAAGCTAGCTGAGCATGCAGCAGAAACTCAGTATTGATGGATAAATCAAAGAAAATGTATATTAAAAGAAATACTTTGAAGCAATCAAACATGTTACTGGTGTCTAAGTTAAGTGTAACCACTCTCGGACACTTCGGAATCAGTTTGAAGGGGGGGCGTGGGAAGAAGCATGTAACAAAAGGCAACATATTTCCAGCACAGAATGCAATAGGATTTGTTTAAAGCAGATTATATTTTTGGATGCACCAGGCATGGGACAGTAAGATCATACAGTTCCACTGAGAACAGTGTGTTCAGTTCTGAAATATCTGTGTATCTCCAGAAAAATTTAACAGCGGTAGAAGGAGTTCAGAGATCAGTGATGGGATTAGCAGAAATGTGGAAAAACTTCCACTAAAAGCAACACTGAATGGATTGAAGTTTTTTATGTAAATAGAAGAGAGACATGATAAAAAGACCATAAAGTAATCACAAAGATTATTGTGAAGTTATAAAGATTATGTAAAAAATCATAAATCAAGTAAGAACACATGATCTTTTTCATTCTATTAACCAGATGAATAAAAACAAACAAAACTTCATAAATTAATAACAGAAAATTTTAAAAGCCAAAGAAAATGTTTATATGCAGGTTAAATTAACCTGTGGAAACCCCTCCCACTGCATGTGATTGAGCCAAAACTTCACTTTATAAACTGATTTGATGTCTATATACCTGTAAAGCTACCCAAAGACAATTTCGGGGGGAAAAAAAATACTTGAATTCATATGATGTTAATTCATTGTGAAATACAGAGGACATACGAAAAGAACAAGATTTTTCCTGTATAAGCAACGTTATTCTATATTTGCCCATGAATTTTTTTTTTTTTTTGGTCTGCTTTGCTCTGAGAAGCCATTGTTGTTAGGCAGTCTGTAGCAAAGAGATTAGATAAGGTGGACTAATGGTATAATTTGCTGTGATAGGACAAGGATTGCATACTTGGCCTATTAATGTGTCATTGCTTTTAAAATAACATTCTTTTCTGTTATGGACAGCCACTGCAAGAAATGTACTTAACTAACTTTATTTGCAATGGAGTATTTTTCATTAGGACAGGTTAGAAAGATATCTCATGATTAAATGACTCAGAAAGAGCCCCAAAGAAGAAAGAAATATTCTTTACACCCGGACTGAATCCTGATAATTTCAGCCTTAAAAGTGTCTATAATAAAATTATAAGTAACTAGGACAAGGAAATTAGAAGAATAATGGAAATCCAATCTTTACTACAGCAGACACTAACATATATAGACCTTTGTACAGCATTATAGAAGATGACAGTAGCAGCCTGGGATATATATGGACACACATAGTTTTAAAGGAAAAAGGAAAAAGGAAAAAGGAAAAAGAAGAAAAGGGAGAAGGGAGAAGGGAGAAGGGAGAAGGGAGAAGGGAGAAGGGAGAAGGGAGAAGGGAGAAGGGAGAAGGGAGAAGAGAAGGGAGAAGGGAGAAGGGAGAAGGGAGAAGGGAGAAGGGAGAAGGGAGAAGGGAGAAGGGAGAAGGGAGAAGGGAGAAGGGAGAAGGGAGAAGGGAGAAGGGAGAAGGGAGAAGGGAGAAGGGAGAAGGGAGAAGGGAGAAGGGAGAAGGGAGAAGGGAGAAGGGAGAAGGGAGAAGGGAGAAGGGAGAAGGGAGAAGGGAGAAGGGAGAAGGGAGAAGGGAGAAGGGAGAAGGGAGAAGGGAGAAGGGAGAAGGGAGAAGGGAGAAGGGAGAAGGGAGAAGGGAAGGGAAGGGAAGGGAAGGGAAGGGAAGGGAAGGGAAGGGAAGGGAAGAGAAGAGAAGAGAAGAGAAGAGAAGAGAAGAGAAGAGAAGAGAAGAGAAGAGAAGAGAAGAGAAGAGAAGAGAAGAGAAGAGAAGAGAAGAGAAGAGAAGAGAAGAGAAGAGAAGAGAAAAGAAAAGAAAAGAAAAGAAAAGAAAAGAAAAGAAAAGAAAAGAAAAGAAAAGAAAAGAAAAGAAAAGAAAAGAAAAGAAAAGAAAAGAAAAGAAAAGAAAAGAAAAGAAAAGAAAAGAAAAGAAAAGAAAAGAATTCCCTAGCAATACTTCTTGTGTCCAGGTCCTACATGTAACATGTAGAGTCAGAAATGATCCCATAAACCTATTTTTGCTTTTCAAGAAAAAAAAAAGGGCCAAAAAAAAAAAATTTGAAGTGACTACAGTGTCTGAGAAAGGATTTGCTCTTTCTCAAAAATACCTGTAAGCAGTCCTAATGACTCAATACAAAGACTTTCATTCCTTGAGTTCTATAAAGCCACAGAAATTCGAGTGTTGCAAAGATATTGCTGAAGCCTGACATGCTACAAAAACACACCAGTGGAGGTAGGAACCAAGAGACAGAGAACATTGACAGCATATCCAAGTCATCATGACCTATGAGACTACCTTAGTAAATCAAAAAGTGACAAAGGATATCCACAGCCTAGGTACAACACCTATTACTGAGGTGCATCTGCAACAGATGGGTGAGACCCAGAGGACTAACAATACAGCAGTGCTTTTAAATCTGCCCAAACTCTAGGTCAGAAATTTGGTAAGATTAGTCCTAAACTATTTTCTGTGGCCTGTGATCTTTGTCATCTGAGAGCTGACTTCAGAAGATCCTGTCCTGATTTATCCCAGCAGGATTTCAGCTTCCTCCTGGGTCAAGATTTTGAGTCACAGAAGTTCCTGAACAAATAAGGACATAAGGTTTTCAGAAACACTTGCAGTTTGGACTCATTTTTTTCCACCAGCTTCATTCTTCCTAATTTCCAGTCATTCATTAGCTGCTTACATATCTGCAAATGCCAAAGGGTGTTTCCAAAATAGTAACATCTAGATATTAAAGCTGTCTCATTTCAGTAGTAAAGCAAGCCTTTTTCCATGCTCTCATCACTAGCACACAAAGAACAAGAATACCAAGATCCTCCTCAGACTTTGTTTCATTGTTCTAGTTGTAAAAAAATCAAGTTTCTGGTCATTCACTAAGTGTTTACTCAATTAGAGAACGTTAGTATTTTTTTCCTCAATCTATTTCCCATAGAGCAAGTTTTTGTCTAGGTTACACAGAAAATAAGAACATTGTTGTCTGAATGGTATGAAGCTGCATCAGGGGAACTTCAGATTGGACAGTACGAAAAGGTTCTTTGCTAAGAGAGTGGTTGGTCACTGGCACAACCTTCCCAGGGAAGTGGTCGCAGCAGCAATCCTGTCAGAGTTCAAGGAGCATCTAGATGACACTCTTAGTCATATAGTTTAGTTTTAGGTAGTCTTGTGAAGAGCAGGAAGTTTGAATCAATAATCCTTGTGAGTCCCTTCCAACTCCAGGCATTCTGATTCCATGATTCTGTGAATAAGAAGTGCCATTCCTGCTCCTTTACCAATAGGAGCTTTCAATTTAGGATAAGGATAATATCCATCATAGCTGTTATGATACTTGAGCCTCTTGCAACATTTTAGGATTTTCCATGGAAAACCTCTTCCTTTTTAATAAAGTTGTTTGGAGACAACTGACCTCCCCCACCCAAGGACTGCTATAGATCCAAACACAAACTTATGATACCAATGGAAAAATTCCATACGTGCCCAACAACTTTAAAATGAAGAGATATAGACCTTTGGAACTGCCTGATAAAGTTCTGGTAAGAAGAGTTTCCACTGTTGGCCTTTGTTTTAAAAGGGTCATCTTGAACTTTCTCTGACTAAGGGTAATCTAGTTTTCTGTTAAAGGCTGGGGTACAAACTATCCCAGAACAGTGGATTCTGTGCTGTCTTTATGAGTAAAGGCGGCTCTATGGTTCTTCTCTCCAGGAGCACTGCGAGGAAGTAGTGCATGTTCTTCATCTTTGAGAGAGTTTACAAGGGAGAACAGAGACTGCAAATAAACACCCTCTTTGGGCAGAACCCTGAATACTGTCCCTATATGCTATGCTTCCTGCACACAATCCAGGAATAAACTGGTAGTTATACAGTCATGTATTTTACACATGTGAATCATATTTTCATTAATACTCTAGGATAACAATTTTAAATAGAAAAAAAATCACATTTTTTGTTAGGCAACCCTGGTGGTCAAACATCCACTTTTGGAATGAGCATAGTACATTACCATGCATAGCTCCCATTAGCGATATGTTTCCTAGTCATGCATATAACCAAGGAGTATTGCTCATACTCCTTGTATATGACAAAAGCACTTTTTTCTGTTATTGTAACTGCTACTGCAGTAGGATGCCCAAGGCATGGGAATCTGCACACTTTATCATTCAAGGACTACCTTTGCTCAATTTTTGTTTTCTTCAATACCCCCTGCCTTTAAAAGCTGAGGATTATTCTAATGCCTTCCTTCCCACCGGGAGAGTAGAACATAGAGTTTCCCCCGAGGCTACGGTGCACAATATGCTGTGTATCTGTCTGCTGCAGTACTGAAGGGTTGGCACCTTCTGCTCCAGACCAAGGGGGTCATTTCTGTAACATCCTCCTTCATAGCTGTCCACAAAGCAAAGGTCTTGAAGTTCTTAGCAAAGCTTCACTTTTTTTATATATCAGCACGAGGTTGTATAATCATCTGTCTGCTCTATCTGCCTGTATTAAGTACACCAGTCTAACAGGCAAACCATCAGGATCAAAAAATATTACAAGCCACCACTTGTAATTTATGTTTTATCAACATAAAGCCCCTACTCACATTTAATGTAACTAATACCTATTTCCTTTTGTACCATATTATATTTTGCCCACAAACATAAACATGGAAGTTTACCCAAGAAAATATGTCTCCTGCATTGTGCCCAATTCTTGCTGAAATCAACAGAAATTGCATTACTTAGCATTTCACACCAGCATCTTCACTATCCTTTCTCATCCTTTTCTGCTCCAGTAGTACCCCAAAGGAGAGAAAAAGAAGAAATGCAGAAAATTAATTTGTCTATTTAGCAATATAGATATATAGAGAGCAAACACAGTCTCAAGGGCTGTGTATCAAACAGCTCAAATCTGAGTCCTGTACATGAGGTCAGTAAGTTCTTACTCCCATTAACTCTCCTATAAAATCACAATTCTGTCATTTTGTCTGGATGAACTAATAAATGCATAGACCAAGGGAAAGTTTCTTCTCGATAACTTAGCAAAAACAATAGCAAAGCTGAATTACACATATCCATGTCTAAATATAACTTTCCTGTCATGTCTCACTCTTCTTTCTTTTTTCCTGCTCATTCTTAAATATGTGGAAGAGAGCGTGGAGAAAAATCTCACCTGGGAGAGTCTGGCAAACTAATTACAATTTTAGAAAAGACACCTGTAGTGAGTTGCATAATATCAGCTAAAATCTCCTAAGGGTAACAAGAAAATCTATGTTGCAAGGGCAGGAGGGAGTGGCTGCTAAATCCATAGCTGCAATCTATTAATGCACACATACATATGCACTCACACTGACATAATACTCTTACATACACTATACACTGCATCTCTACTTCGAATCTCAGTCAGAGATAATTACATATTTCTCTTAATGTCAGAATGAAAGAACTCCAGGCACAAAAAGTAGCTGTTATACAGCCATTTTGTGTGTTGAGCATACTGAATAAATGAGGCTGATCCTCTCTCTGCTGCTTTGGCTCTCCTCCTTGCTCACTTTTTCTGCTCTGCAAGACGACCTACTAGCTCAGGCTCCACTGGGCAGGCTGCACACTGCAAGCAGTCTGGTACAGCCTCCTTTCCAAGAGCAGTCTCACACATCCTTACCCAGGACAGTGCAAAGACTGGGATTCTGGACAGCATTTCAATGGAAGAACATGAGGATTCTTTAAACTATGATTTCAGAACACCTCCCTGTTTCAGAGGTGTACCTTAAGCTGAATACAAAATATGGTATTTTTTAACAAGGACCATTATGTAGGACAATCTGAGAGACAGACATCTGAATATCTAATTAAATGTACATAAAATATAATGTAAAAATATTTTCTCTACTGTTTTATTTTAAATTTATCATAAAAAATAATAGTTTTGAAATTGCTGTTATACCAGCCAACAATATTTTTTTGTTAGTTTGGGGTTTTTTAATAAATGTTCTTGTCTATAGTGTACAAGTACATATAAGCATATACATTACTTATAGCTATGGCTACCCAACATATGTACAGATGTGACTACACAGTGCGTTCTTTGAACACTGCTTTCTCTTTATACATGTAAGCACAACAGCATAATCTGAATTACAGTAACTAAAACTTGAAGTGGAAATTAAATTTCATAAAACATTTAAAACCTTAAGTGAACATAAATCTCAAAGGACTATAAAAATTGAAATACCTTCTATCCTCTATATGAGGCTTGTGTTGAGGAACAAATTAGAATAACTTTTATCACTGAAAATAGTTTTCTTCTAAACAAACAACAAGAATAACATCAAGCAAAGCTTGGTTTAGCTCCTCAGGTGTGCAGACATATTCCAATTTCCTTTCCACAATGATTTTTATGCAAATCAATGCTGCACAATCTCCTGACCTCTTTTACTATCATACTGGGACAATGACAGTTAAATAATTGGACTGGCATACACGTAGGATATTTGATTTTATATTAAAAAGTTAGTGCAAGACAACTGAAATGAAAAGAATGTGACTTTCTGTTAATTCCAGGCTGATCAAGTACCAACATTTCATGCCAAACAGAGTAAAGCAAATAAAGTAATTTGGGCTGTTAGTCCATTTGTCCCCATATGCATATACTTCACACCCCCCTCAGTTGTTAATTCCTAACAACAATGCTTTCATCCAGAACAAGGATAATGAGAAAAAACCAAGCAGTGTTCCTTGGGGAACTGTTACACTAAAAGTTACCTAAGGACTAAATCCCACTTGTGCCTCCTGCACGTGATAAAGATGAGTAAAGCATTCAATATTCCTGGCTGATTTAAAACCCAAATATGCAAACAGCATTATGGAATCCAGACAGACTATTCTGCTTCACTGATGACAGATGCAGAAAAAAAGCTGGTCTGATTAAGCTTTTGACTTTGAACCAGCAGAGTAGTGGACACCTCACTTTAAAAAAGCAATGCAGAGCCCCAGCTGAAGAGCAGGTGCTGCATGGTATTTGCCTTTCCTGGAGAGGATGCTAGCTAGCAGGACCAAGCAGCTGACCATGAAAATTCTTGGCCCTAAGTGACCCAAGAAGAGACATAAATCCATCCTATAAAATATAGTAAAAGCCCCGTTTGTTCTTCCACCCTTTCAGTATGTGATGTTATACATTTGTGATTATCTCATTTTATTGGGCTCTTTAGAAAGCTGTTTATGATCATTTGTGGACAAAACAAAGGCTCATTGTAAACTCTCCTTTAAATAAGTTGGAAGGTCAATATGAAACAAAGGACACCACTTTCATAACTGCTTACATGCAAACTATGCTTGTGTGTGTAATATTACAATGCATTTCAGCAAAGGGATAGAGTCCTAGCTAATTACAAAGCTAACATATAATAGTATTGCATTAGCAGCCCAAGAAATTCCTATTGAATTGCATACATCTGAAAATAGAAAGACGTGCTTGTGCTGAAACTTAATTATCTTGGCAAAAACTGTGAGGGCTTGATTCTCAGAAGACATAAACACAAAGCTCTGCTTTACACTCCCAAGGATCTAATTCTTTGTTTATTCAGACAACCTCCATCAGATAAAACTTACCATTTGGATTGACTAATTTGCCTTCTTATTTATAGTATCTACAGCTAAGTAACACAATTACTGCTTCGTTTGTGAGTAGGGAAAAGAATACTTCTGATCTACAAATACAAGGTCTGAAAGAGACAATCGGTGTGCTCTGCCAGGTTAAAAAAGTTAATGCTGTTGCATTCCACCCTAGGCAAAGAAGACAAACCTTTTTCAAGGACAGGTCTGACTGAAATGCTTTTTTATGGGTTCAAAGTAAAACATTATGGTGAAAAAATGAATACAGCTTTGTTTGTTTCTTGAGTCATCGTTAGCAATAGGCATAAGGGTATTCTGGTTTTGAGCCCATATGGAAAGACCATCAACACTTTCTGCTTCTGGGTCCTTTGCCAAAATACCATATCCCACATGCCTTTTACCTTAAAACATAAAAGAAAAGGTGTTGTTCTGGTCAAATAAAGAAATAATTTTTACTAGCATACGTCTAATGTTAAAGCTGCCTAAATCCTGCCAAAGACATTACGACACCATCTGCAAAACAGATTTTCATTAAATTGATCAGTTTAAAGTTAAGCAGCTAGGCAGATGATGCTTTTGAGCTAACCTTTAACCTTTAACCTTCTTAAACTGAAATCAGGTCACTCCTTTTGGGTAATATCTTCGCCACTTGAGAACATGGGAGGTAAAGTGATCTACCAAAATTTAAAAATCATAGCATAAAAAAAATCATAGCATTTAAAAGTCCTAGTGTTGTGGATCAGTATTTTGTCAATAAAGGGAAAACCAAGGTAGTTCTCGCACAGCTGAGTATTAGTCTGCTAACTGCTGCCCGTTACTTTCTCTGAGCTCCTAAATAGTTGCATACACAATGTAAAGTGCAGTAAATATACAATATAAAAGCAATGACTATTGAAGGTATTATCAGATAATTGAATAATATTTTTGATAGACTAACTTCAAATATTTATTTGTGATTAGAAATTGATCGTCATTCCGTTACTTGGTTAAGTAAATTTTCTTTTCAGCCATCTCAGTTTACTTCACAAAAAGGCTATCCTGTACTTATTTATTTATTAATATAAGTATTTGGAAACTATTTCATGAGCACAGGACATGATATATGCAGTTCCCTGAATCAAAAGCTGTTTGACTAAGCTACAAAATGGCTGCCTTAAGAGCAGTTCCAGCTATATGTATTTTACATCCACAGAGACAGATCACCATCCTGCTTCAGCTTCCCAAATCTGCAGAAGCTGAATGCTTCCTCTTGCAGAATGGAAATGCACTCTCTTGCTATAGAAGCTTTCTCTGTTTACATGTGGAATGCTTCTTGATGGATGCTGCCAAGAACTTGCAACTCTTCTGTGGTTTAATTTGCTAATATCAAGCTCCACAATTCCAAAAGTAAGTCTTTGGGAAATTCATTGAGGGCAAGCTGAGTTCACTCAGGGTAAGGCTGTCTTTGTTCTGGTTCCTAGCAGCCACATTACCAACACCATTTGAATACTGCACTTCTGTAAGGAACAACCAGGCCATTTCTTCTTTAAATAACTCAGAAAACAGCTAAAGGTTCCACTTTGCCACATTTAGAATCTAACTCTAAAAGTGACATTTCCGTACTGCCTAAAATTATACAGCTTCAGAAGAGAAGCTCTGATGTTCATGGTTGCTTTAAAAGCTATGACTATGAAAAGAAACCCTTTTATTCCATCAATAGTTAAGCACAGGGAGAAAAATCAAGCTGTTACAGCAACATTTATAAAAGAAAATTCACAAAACAATAACATCTAAATAAATATAAATGACTAAAGGAAAACTTTGAGGTACTTGACAAAGCAAAGGAACAAAGTCACAGATTCCTTTTCTGTGCTTTCAGATGGTTTTAGTATTAAACTTTTTATTGCCAAACCATACTATAGCACCTTAATTTTAAAGGAGTTAAGAGGAGATGCTTGAATATAAACACAATTCATGAATATTCTATATCGCTCCCAAGGCATGTATCTATTATTCATACAAATTAATGTTCTTTTTTTCCTTAGGTGCTCTAAAAGTTTATCTGATGTATCAAGACAAAAAAAGTTTACAACTCTCTCGGTGTCAACAGCTTCACCAAGACCTGACAAAACTATCAAGTCAGCTACCAGATAACAGACTTTCAAAACCATATTTATTTCCACCTTCAGGCCTGAATGTATGCTTAAAACTAAGGGTAAAGTTTTCTGGGTGATGTACAGAGGCATGACATTCTGTTATAGAGCACACATATCTAGAACATTTTGGTCATTTGGGACACATAGTAGCACTTCATGACAACCCCAAATCTTAAAAAATAATACTAGTACTCCAATTGATATTTGAAATGTGTCATTACTTTCCTTCAAATTAACCTTAAAATGAAATTATATAAAAATAGTGTATGCGTGTGTATATGCTATCTGCTTTCTGAGAGTCATTAAACCTAGTGAAGTTCAAATTTCCAAGCTTCTCTAAGAAGTCATGAGGGACAGAAACATTTTAAAAAGCTAAGATACTCACTAGCAATCCTAGGGACAAGTCCTTTAAAAATACATCCAGAAGCAGAGTGGAACCCTATGGTTAGCAGCCAGACACTTTCAACTGTCCTACTTAGGCCATGAAGCCTAGAGGGTATCTGGGGGTTTATGGATTCCATTTCCACTGGGATGCCCCAGCTGATTCAAGGACTGAGCTCCAAAGGCTAATGATGGTCCCTCACTGTGTATGATAGCTGCACTACACAGGTACTACTGAACTGCTCCATCTAACAAACCAGGATGTGGCAAAGAAGCAGATTCAGCAGCAGGACGTTCTTAGTGATGAGGGCCAAGAGCTGATACTCTCTCCCTCAGCATCCCCTATCAAATATTTTGTAGGACATGCTGCAAACCCAAACATATTTGATGAAGGTTTCTCTAAGGGATTGGGTTGAGTAAGTGAAGAGACTGTTTTGAGTAGATAGTTTGTGTACCTTGTGACTATAGTTTTTTTTAAAATTAGCAGCTGGCATCTTATTTTCAACAGTCTCAGAAGCTTTGGCAGTGAAGAAGAGCCATCTGAGAAAAGCCTTCTGCCTTCCCTTCTCCTACTCCATCATTCCTAACTGTGGCACCATTTGCAGTAGTACTTCTTTGAATGGTGGCATTATAAAACAAATAATTGAAATAACACAGGTTAACACTCCAAAAAACTGATGGGGACCAACAATTTTTTTTTAAAAAAACCCCTGACTTAAGAGTGTGGCTGCACAGTGTAAAAGGAGGGAGCAAAGAATAGCTTCACAGATGACAGGGAGCAGGAACTTCTAAAGGGAGTTTTGCTGCTGAAGAAGGCTAACTGTGTCACTAGAATCTCAGCTCTTTTTGTACTTTTTGTAACAGGATGGTGGGTGTTAAAAAAAAAAGAAAAGCAAAAAATATCACCCTCTAGAATTAAGGAAAAATGCAATCTAAATGAAATATATAATCAAATTAGCAGAGCAGCCAGCACTGTGGGACAGTATAATAGACCAAAACTTGTGTTACTGCCATTTTTGCTCACAGCAGATACACCAGGGTTACAACTATCAGGTTATAAAATGAAAATCTATGTTTCTGCCTGTGCAGCGTGTTAGCTCAGACCAACCATTTGAACATGGTTGAATACCAGAAGAATGTTATTTCTTGCTTAAACTAGAGGTCTGCTGAGACTTTTCTGTATTTGTTCTGGATGTAGAGGTTTTCAACATGATTAGAAAACCAGCATAGTTGCTGTAATCAGCAGATGACTCCTGATAGTTTAGTTATCACAGATTTCTAGTATAAATCAATAGATAACACTTGCAAAATGGATTTTCTAATCATATTTAGAGCTTGTTACAGTGACTAATGGTTTGCAATATTTTCTGAATTTTTATATCCCCTAGACAAAAGAAGTTTTTAATAAGTTACAAAGTTATTCATCTTGGAAATGAATGTGTTATATTTTGTACATGAACCAAGACAATCAAGCCAATCCAGTAAACACACTGCAGAAAATAAGTTACCCCATAATTAGGGTTTGGAAAAAGTCATGACAAGTTGTGTAATAAATGGTATTCATCACTCCCACATATTCATTATATCCACATAGTTTTTTCCAGTAAAGATAAAAATATAGTTGCCATTCTACTAACATATTTATCTACACCACACCCTTTCATGTTTGTGAAAAATCATTACTGGTTTGGAAAAGAAGGGCAGACAAAAGGATGACAGTGCTTACTTTTGAATATCCTTTGTAATAATGTGGCATATTGCATGTGCTTACTGAAAATACCAATGTAAAATAACTTGGCTGTGATACATTATGGTTGCAAACAGATATATATGCCAGAAAGTGATCTCCTTTCCCTATGCACGGTATGGAAAAATCATCATTTTCCATAATCTCTCTCAACCTTCTGATCAAAATGTAATGGACAAAGTCTGAAAAGGTTATGAGAGATGTAAAACACCTCTAGTCATTTATTACAAGAGAACTTTTAAAAAAACCAACAACTTATGGACCTGTGTTTGCAGAAAGTGCGTCCCAAATGACCCCCAGGTGACTCAACAGCACTCATCTGTAGCACTCCTCCCTGATTAACCTGCACTTTTTGTTTGACTAGATGCATGTTCAATAAACATTTACTCTCCTAATTACTCGAAGTCCTGTTTGATGAGCACTGAAAGAGTTAACTTCCCAGCCTACTTGGTGCTGGCTGGAGGTGCTGTCACAAACTTACCTTGTAGAGTTTCAGGGCTGCCTCATGCCTGTGATTGGTAGTATGTAAGCGCAATTTATCCACGCTGTTGGTGTAATAGTCACAGGCGTTACATTTTAGGTGAACTGGGTTGCCAATGGCAATACACTTCAGCCTCCACTCATTAGTTTTGCCGCCTTCTTTAATGTGAGCCACCAGCTGATATTTCTGCATATGTTTGTCAGTCTTGCAGTGGAGCTGGAAGTTCGCTTTGAG
>NC_091015.1:137024003-137026503 GCF_041296385.1 Aphelocoma coerulescens | reverse complement strand
AGTCGGGCACACATTGGTTAAAAGTCTGCTTTCCTTCATTTTTTCCTGAGCCTGCAAGGCTCTACCACTGTAATAGTAGCCTGATTACAGCCTAAGCTACCCCGAGTCCTTGCAGATCTCTCGGTTTGCAGAATGATGGCACTGTACACAACAGCTGAGTACTCTGAAACTTTAGTGTTTATTTTCAGCCTATGATATAGACTCTGCCTTGCTTTTATTCAGGAGGTAAGCAATCTTCATTCCAGTTGTAAGTCAGCACGATAGGTCTCATTAATTTTACACTAAAGCAGTAACCAATTTATCAGATAAGTTTTTAATTAAGCACAAAAGTTTGATTACATCCTGAAAACTATTGGTTTAAATATCTGAAGCATTAATGTTTTCTACATATTCTCATTTACAAGAAAAGGAAATTTAATTTAAAAATTTTGCGTAGTTGGACAGTGTAAGTTTATATACATAATAGACAGGTGCTATATCCCTGCATAAAATCACTCAGTGTGATTTTGGGATTAAAAAAAAAATCCTTCCCTAGAAAGGCTTCAGTGAAGGTCACTGAGATACTAAGTATGAAGGATAGCTGCTTAATTTTTTTTAAGGGTAATCAAATCTAATCTTGTCAGCTACATCAGAGAGAGAAAGTGATCAGTTTAAGATACATCAGAAGATTTGCATAGAATGAAAATGAATCAAAATTAGTTTTGGTCTCTGAGATGGCTAAATGACAGCCTAATTGCTCCTGAATCAAACGTCACAAAGCATGGTGTGTAATTTTAATCACTGATGAGAACCGGGTTAAGTTTGCTCATGGCACACATACAATTTAAAAACCTTTTGAAATAATCTGATCACAATGAGCATGAAAACTTAATAATTCTCTAATTAGTCCAGAGACAAGCATGTTTACCTTCCCATTTGGCAAATCTGCACAAACAGTGTATACATTCTGAAGAAAGCCCACACGTCTAACTCATTCTCCTCCAATGGCCTTATCTACAGATAGAAAGATGCACAAGGAGAGTTGCACCAGAAAGCAACTCCCAGCCCCTTCCATCAATAGAGGACTGGTATAAATGTCTTCATATTGGTAGCTCTCAACTCTGACACAAAAGGATAAACAATGCTGGTACAAAGTATTTTTACATGTATCCACTCAGCAAGGGCACAGTGTGAGGCTATTTCAGACACATGTAAACACACATGCAAGCATGAAGACAGGCACCCAGCTGGCACACAACATGCATACAAGAAGCTTTTTGGGCCATTGTACAGAAAAAGAGGCAGTAGTACTTCTGTTTTGTTTTTGATAGAGGGATGCATGTGCAGTAACTCTGTCCTACCCAGTACCATGAAAGGATCACTCAGGTTGAAACCTCTCTAGCAGGTAAAACTAACTGATAAAGAAGGAGTTAATACAGCAAATGGAACCAGATGCAACTCCCTAAAACTATTCTAGCCCTATCTGAGGCTTTCTATTTAACCTCTGCTGCTCGAAGCAGGCTTTACCCATACTGCAGCATATTATGGTACCCCACAGCATCACAGGGTCCAGTACACACACAGAAACAGTTGCCAGTTACAGTCGTGGGCATGCACATTATACTGGGGCCAGATGGCATTTATGAGCAGTAAGTAATTTTAGGCAGATACAAAATGGGTTCTGCAGCGTAGCATCTCACCCTTCCCCTTCTTCCCACAGCCCTGTGCTTAACAGTTGTGCTGTTGCAATTTTCTCTTAGAAGATTTAGCAGAAGTAAACTATATTTTTAAACTTTCCATCACATAGTCAGTGAAAAACAAAATCAGCACAGTAACAAGTGTCATAACATCTTTTCTGTTACTTAATCAACATTTTAAAATAAGCTGCACATTTAGAGTTGTCTCCTTATATAACTTCAGTATTAATCAGTACCAAACAATGACATCAGCCCTCTGATCACAATTGTATAAACAAAAGTATATTTCATTCCAATTAAAACAAATACTAAATCTTTGAACTGACGAGCAGCACACAGAGAAACCAAAATGTACATTTCCATACTTGAGCTGTTTACAGTCTTTGTGGCCATGTTTGCTATCAGATAAAGTAGATGAAATCATTATACCTTGATGAGGAATTAAAAATTACTGGCATAATTTACTGATTGTACATAACATATGATGGAGCATGCATCCAGCAGAGTCTACGGCATCTTCAATATTGAAAAATTTAAAAAAAATCTCCTCCCCCGGGACCTTCTATGAGAGCTATAACAAAGTTTCACAAAGTCATAGATAAAAAAATTTACAAGGACTGCCTCAGAACAAACATTTTTCCAGAAAGTCTCTACAACAGATTTCAAACCTCTTTACAAAAGCAATCACAATGCAAACCATATAGTATAAAGAAAAACCCCAAAATGGATATATATTAAGCACGTATCTGTATAGCCTTAAGACATCAAGAAAAAATCAAATCTCTGCCAATGATATCAGCTGAGTTCACAGAAATACATACCTG